>NC_139352.1:108665889-108858389 GCF_055883805.1 Amblyomma maculatum | reverse complement strand
TCCAAAAGAATTCATATTTTAATTTGTAAATTTTTCTTCAGTCGACTTAGCCTCCCCTTTTTTGTGACCAAGTGGCTCCTTTCAGCAGTCTTTGGGAGCCAAAAGTAGACATTAATTTTCGGTCGTGTTCTTCCATCTGATGCTGCCGCCACTCTCACGTCTCGCGATATTAAATGAAAAATAATCTCAGATGCCTAATATAATAGCGATTCCATTCTGCAGTGAGACAGTGGCATTTGGTAGCCAGGGTTGCGGCAGTGAACAGGCCCTGACTATCTTGTGCTCTTCAACCAGGTTAGTTAGTTCTCATCGATTCCTTTTTGTACATTTTCTGTCGCAACCACTGCTGCCAGTAGTTTCACTGCCAATCATTTCACTGGCAAAATGCCTACCAACACGGAATTGGCAAAAGATGTTGACGAACTGAAAAAAGAAGTGCATGAACTGCGGAGCAGCCTTGCCCTTTTCAATGAACTCTATGAAGAAATGAGAAACAAGCAAGCTGACTTAACAAAAGACAATAAGGAACTTGCCCGTTGCAATAAACAGTTGGCACAACGTTTGGCTGAACAGGAGCAATACTCCAGTGTAAATAATGTTGAGGTTAAAGGAGTTCCTTCGACTCAGGGTGAGAGCTGCGTCGCAATCCTGGAAGAAATCGGATCGAAAATAGGTTGTCCACTTTCTAGCACTGACTTGGAAGTTGCTCATCGCGTTCCTGCGAAAAATGACACCAACATCATAGCGCGCTTTGTTTCCCGTACCAAGAAGGCAGAGTTTGTTGCCAAAGCAAGGAAAGCACGCATCAGCATGAGTTCGATTGGATTTAAGGTCTCCGTTAACGACGACAAGCCAATCTACGTGAACGATCATCTTACCCCAGAGAACAAACGTTTGCTTGGCAGAGCACTAACCCTAAAAAAGGAAAAAAAACTGGGAGTTTCTGTGGGTGGATAACGGCCGTATCAAGGCAAGGAAGACCAAGGAAAGTGAAGTCTTCCGTATCTCTCGGGCTGATGATCTGTCTGTTTTCACGTAAACCATGCACCACACATCAATAATCATCATGCTTAACTCAATAGATCACCTTAAAAGCCTTCTCATCAATTCAGCTCATACCCATAAGTCTATTATCCATTTCAATTCTCGCTGTTTACCAAGGCACTACGATGACTTAGTTAACTTTTTAACGCTCACTGATCACTCCTTTTCACTCATTTGTCTTTCTGAGACTTGGCTGTCACCTGACGATGATAGGCTATTTGCTTTACCCGGCTATCAAAATCAATACTGTCATAGGTCAACTGACCGGCACGGTGGATCTGCAATCTTTATCTCTAACGCTATATCTTACAAAAGCCGTCACGACATCATGTGTAATAAAGAAAAGTGCGAATCAATCTGGCTAGAATTTGACAAATATATTTTTGCTTCAAACAAAAGCACTATCATTGGTAGTATCTATCGCTCGCCTTCCGCATCTTGCGAGCATTGTTGTCGTGAACTAGACGTCATCCTTCAAAATTTGAATTGTGAAAACATGAACATTGTCATCTTAGGTGACATTAATATTGATATAACTGACATTTCTGACAGCTCTTGTTCATTATATACAAACTGCTTGCCCGACCACGGATTGGAGTCATTATTAGTGTCACCTACGCGCATCACTCATCAAGGCTCAAGCACACTCTTTGATCATGTATTATCAAAAGTTATTACGCCTCAGATCGCAGGAGTTATCAACTTTGATATCATGGACCGTTACCCTAATTTTCTGTTAATCGAATGCCCTAATAAGGCGACCCCCAGAATACGCCATAAGCAATCTTTCAATAGATGCTGGTTTGTTGAGATAGTATCTGAGACTAACTGGGATAGCATCATACAAGAAACATGCGCCAATAACGCGTTCAGTAAACTTTCCGTGAGGCTAAAAGAAATCATTAGCTCATGCACATCAATAAGCCCCATCACTCATTGGTATTCAGTTCCGCTGAACCCATGGATCACCAACAGCTTTCTAAACTGTATAAAGAAAAAAAATAACCTCCTCAAAAAGGTTAGGACTCAGCATTTACCTTCCACCTGGAACAGCGCTTTCAAAAATACTCGGATATTCTCTCCGCAGCACTTAAACGCTGTAAACAAGAATACTATCAAAATGAGATTCTTAGAAATGGAAATGACACTCGTCAGAATTGGGAAACAATTAGAGAATTTTTGAACCTAGCTGAAAATAAAATAAGCATAACAAAAGTTTCTGATGGCGAGAGTACTTTAACTAATCAATCCGACATTGTCAATGCATTTAATTCCTTCTTCTCGCGCTGCGGTTCATTGCCTCCAAGAAGATTCTGTAGCCCTAGTCGATGCCCTCATTCTTTCTACTTACGTCCTACTTCACCAGATGAAGTCTTTCAGATAATTTCTAGCTTAAAAAATACTACTCCTGGAATCGATGGAATTCCGTCTTTCAAAATAAAGCTGGTTGGTCTTGAGCTGTCAAATGTTCTTAGTCACATAATAAATCTAGTATTTAGGACTGGTGTTTTTCCCGCTGAACATAAAAAGGGTAAAGTGATACCAATCTTCAGAAAAGGCAACAAAGAATGCCTAACGAATTACCGCTCAATTACTATATTACCTTTCTTTAGTAAAGTAATAGAGAAGCTAATCGTCAATCGCATAATGAACTACCTCCTTAAGTTCAAACTGTTAGCAGGTGAGCAATTTGGATTCCGCCCTAATTACTCCACAGAGCTAGCTTTATTCAAATTCGCAGACAGTATTAAACAATATATAGATAATGGCTTTTTTGCAGGTACTGTTTTCTTAGATTTCACTAAAGCATTCGACACAATTAACCATACAATAATGTACACTAAATTAGAATCCCATGGCATCTGTGGGCCTACTTTAACTCTTATCTTAATAACCATACACGTTGTCCAGTTACAAGACATGCTCTCTGACCCTGTAACTATAAATTTAGGTAGGTCCACTCCTTTTCCTCATTTACATAAGTGACTTGCCTTTGTTCCTAACTAACACTAAGTGTATACTTTATGCGGATGATACAACGATATTCACTCAGGATAGTAATCTCACACGCCTAATAAACAAATTAAACACAGACTTACAGAATATTGTTTTATGGTGCCAAAATAACATGCTACAACGTAACCCTGCAAAAACCACCTTCATGATATTTCGCAATCATCAAAAGCAAATTATCACGAACCCACACATTTGTCTGGGACATCATATTATTTTTGCCTCCGAATCCGTTACATTTCTCGGCATCACGCTCGACTGTCACTTAAAGTTTAATTTACACACCAAATCTGTGAGTAAAAAAGTTTCATTTGGAATAAGGGTGTTAATAAAAACTAGACATTCTTTTCAACGTCATGTCCTCTTATCCCTATATTATGCCTTCATTAACAGTCATCTTAATTATTGCATATCATCATGGGGTAATACTTATTCATGCCATTTATCATGTATTTGTCATCTTCAAAACCAAGCGCTTCGAATTATATCATTTAGCCCATTAACAGCCTCTGCTTCACGCCTTTACTCTGACCTAAACATTCTTCCCTTGAAATGCCTCCTTATTCTTAGGTTAGGCCTTCTAATTTACCGCGCTCGCAATTATAATTGTCAACTTCTCTGTTTCTCTGAATCTTTCCTTGCTAATAATAATAACACTCGATTCTCTGAACAAAGTATTATGCTACTACCAAAAGTAAATACAAATTACGGAAAGCAAACTACTTTTTTCTCCGCCATAAAAACTTGGAATTCATTACCGCTAGCAGTTAAATCAGCCCGTTCGCAACCCGCTATCTACACTCTACTAAAAAAACATCTCTTATCAAACAATTCAGCTTCATACCTTACCTAAGTTTGCCTTAATCGCATTTTCTGTTCCCCACTCCGACAGCAAACGGCCAAAGTGTTTGTCATTGTGAACATTCTTATCTGTCTCCGCTTCCGTTCCTATTATCTTTGCATCCATCCATTGCCCATTCTATGTCTGATATCTTTTGTTTTTCATAATGTTCTTGAGCTTTGCCTGATGTATGCCTTTGCTTCCTTTTTTTCTTTTTCTTTCTTTTTGTTTGAAAACTTACGCCCGCTTACGATTGTGTAACTTATTCATTGCCGAAATTTTAATAATAGGTTTCAATTTCATTATATCTTTTTCTAGATCCTCTGCCACACTTGTGTATTTATAGTCATGTATTCCTGATGGGAGGTCCCCCAGACAGTCTTACTTCGGGACCTCCTACTGTACACTTTTTTTATGCCCTTATGATTGATTTGTATCTCGTTTTAATAAACCTTGAAACCTTCAAACATGGTACACCGAAATGTCCCGATAATGAATAAATTGCAATAATTTCAGAATGTAATAAAAAAAAAAAAAAACATGCGCACTACAAAAAAGTCCGTTTTCTTTTGTTCTTTATATACGGACACAGTGGTTGTTCAGTTTAGTCGTTTCTATGGTTTTGTTTTGATTTTTTTTTAAGTTAGAAAAATATAAAGTTAAACATTAAACAATGCAAGCACAAGCCTGTGCATCAGCTTAGACGCAAACACGTACTCACCATTGATTCTTCGTCGATGGAATTCAGGCTCATGACGGTTACATGCAAAAGAACCACTGTTGGACAACCTGTGCATAACAAAAGAAATTAAGAACAAGTCATTAGCTTCTGCTGCCCCGCGCCATTTGGTTACATTAATTTACATCTGCCTAACCGAAAGCACTGAATGTATAATTTTTAATCAAAAAACGTATATTTGACAAATTTCTTTTATGTTGTGGGAGCCATGGCTTCAAAGCTATCCTTGTCGTCCTCTTTAACGTGTAATCGTCGTTTAACCGTTTAACATTAGCTGAAATTTAAAGCAAGCCGTACTGAATCAAACAAGCTGTCGGAAGTCCATCACATGCTCGCTTACTGAGTTAACATTACTACAACGCTCACCTGTGACTCTTCTCATTCCATAGGCCTGTTTTATTGAACAAACTAGGCACGTTTCATAATGGTAAGAGTAATACAAAAACAAAAATCATTAGTTTTTCTCTGATGCCCTTTATGGTATCACAATGCAATATATTTCATAAATCTTTGGCTTTATATCGAAATAAACAATAAAACAAAGCGAGTCATTGTCGGTTTTAAACACGACGGTGTCTGTACGCTTATTTTCATGCAGTTATAGCAGTGGCTCTTAAGAGCAGCCGTAAATTTCTCTTTTTGAACGCAGTTACCAATTCCTAGCATTTAACAATTCATTCACAATGTTTTTTACAGTCCTAAAATATATAGACCGGTTTAGATTGCTATACGGATTGAGATTCCCTGCTGTATATGAACACAAATGTCATCGATAATTTATTTTCTCATCGCACCCTTCGAGAACACCACCTATCAATTTAAACATGACCTTGAAGCATACGCGAGAGAAATGAAGCATTCTCCTTTACAAAATAATCACATGCAAACACAAGATTTTCGTCACACAGGTAAGGGGTCACAAAGTCTGCGGTTGGCACCATGTTGGCGCCAATGTAATCCAGAAATGCGCAGCAGAATATAATGTGTGGACGGATTAGAGGGCATGCGCACTTAGAGCCTAACTAGAAAGAAATCAGCAAAATCTTTTTAAAAGTCATGATGGTGGAGAGAGATCGAAACACCAAGTTTCGCTTAGGTACTTAAAAGAAAAACAGACGACAACATATAAAGATATATATTTTTTTAGTTATTCAAGCAAAACTAACCCTCGTACATGTGCAAGGGTGGTAATTTATTATACATTCCTGAGAAATAGTGCTGAGTCTAAATGGTATGAACTATAATAGAAAGATAGTCAGGTAAACATGCGGAAAAGGTCCACGTGAAATCCTTCATCTTTTCGTGTTCTTCTTCGTCTAACTTCGTCTTTTTTTGCAAATGACGGAGACTTCCGCTGTGAAAATAATATCATGGAGAACTTTATCCATGAGATCAGAAGGAGCGCATAGAACATATACTACCATTTGTTTCCATTGGAGAACGATGTTATAATAGTGCCCCCGGCAGCCTGCATGTTACCAGGATGTTTCAAGGACTTCAAGTTGAAATCAGTCGATGCTGAAAGGTTGTTTGTTATCGTAAGTTGCAATGTGGAAGCTGAGCGAATGCCTAATGAACGGAAGAAGTTAGGCGACTTCGATAAAATAATGCTTTACTGACTTCAGAGGTCTGGTCAAGTGACCTGAGGAAAATTTGCACCGTGCGAAAATAGAAGCGGGAATTTTATCGTTCTCAAGAGTTCTTTTATATTCAATTTAACCGCCGCGTATGTCTTCTTACTTACTTCCTTGCATTTCTAGAGTTGCGTTTCGCTGTTTTTGCATCTTTCGATTTTTAAACTGCAATAATAAGCTTAAATGGATGCTCCGACTAAGTTCACAACTATCGCTGAGCATTCTGATGCAGTAAACAAAAAGCAGTTCATTTTTCAGTGTTTTATCGCTCGATAAAAAAGCTAATAAAAAAACGTAACTATATCCTCAACACTGTTTATGTTCTTGTTTTTTTATACATCATCAAAGCTAACGCAATTGCAGCGAAATGTTTAAACTGTAGGTTTCAAGGTCAGGCTTCAGTTAAAGATTGGCGAATCCGGTGAAAGGGAGTCTTAGCAGTGCAGTATACAATTTCGCTACCACTTAACTCCACTTAACAGGGCAATGCTATACTGGTGTGTGTGGATCTATTGCGCGTGGCTGAAATTTCACGAAGACGACACAGTGCAACGCCCTGCACAAATGAGCGGCAGGTTAGTGCATAAGGGACCAATTTTGGAGATACCTTAAAGCTAGTGCGTTGTGGCCAGCGAAATTGATCAGCTTGTGCCTCCACGAGCTCGGAACCAAGCTTGGCCAAGTTTGGTCAAGTCCAATTGGTTTTGTGTTGATCTAGCTTGATTACAACATGTACAAACAGCAGCTTACATAGGCTTATGTTGCATCAGTGAAAGCTAATTTTGCTTACAGGCGCAGTTGGTATGCGAAGTTTTAAAGGGCCCGGCAGGTAATGCCTCATTGCTAAAAACGAATCAATTTTACCTTTGATTTCTACTAGAGGATATTTTCTGCCTGCGAAAGAGAGAGAAAGTGAGAAATATCTTTATTATATCAGGAAAAAGTTGAAAGCAATTTTGCCGTCCTGGGTAGGACCTTTGTTCAAAAGCCTAAATCCTGTACGAATTTTCGCGCATGGCAACCAGAAACAGCTGATGCTCCGGCAATGGTTGGGACAGCGTGCCAACGAGGCCTATCAAAAGATTGTTCGGCAGTGAATGCTGAAATATTAACCACCATGGGGTATCGCTTTTGTGAAGATGTACAAAAGCTGCGTGTCCAAAAGATTTCAGTAGTTGACGGCATACCCCTCTTGAGAGTGTACGGTGGGAGGGAGGGAAGGAGATCATTAGTGCAAGTTTTGAACTTTCCGCGCATGCTGAATTTTCGGCCTAACCTCTAATTTCACCAAAGGCAGCCTAGCTCTATTATTCGCAGGCGAGCCCATTAGAACTCTCATCACAGCCCAGGAGAATGCGGTAGCAAGCAAGCGGAAAACAGCGCCCTGCCAACATATTTGAATATCTATCGGATCTATCAATTTGAGCTAATGGCAACAATGTACTTAACCTGAAAATCAGTTATACCTGTCATCCACATTTCTTCAGGCTATGCGCGTATGCACGATAATCTCATCTTAGCTCAAGAAGTTGTGGGTTCAATACGTATTCTCTACCACTCCTGAGACAGTGTCTTAATTGGGATCTGCGTGGTGGCAGTTAGATCTCATTGCGCTGGTGTCGATTAGGGCTTGTACATGCATGGCATATGTTCTATGCCACCAGTTGGATAAATCCCAATGAAGGACAAAAACCACCCTAGAATCAGCATAAATGAAGCAAATATATAGACATTTTTGTATAAGGCTAGCATATAAATTGAACACTTTACCGTCCACCAATATGAATTT
This sequence comes from Amblyomma maculatum, assembly GCF_055883805.1. NCBI lineage: Eukaryota > Metazoa > Arthropoda > Arachnida > Ixodida > Ixodidae > Amblyomma > Amblyomma maculatum. Next base: position 108,850,329 of record NC_139352.1, on the reverse strand, counting down.
CACTTCAGGTGAAAGTACGTTAGAAGCGGTTTTGAGGCTGCTTATTTGTGTTTACATTCGGACTGTGTCACATCTAAGTGGCCAAATACAGAGGCGTTTTGCTAAAGCAAAGCAGACGACGACGGCGAAAGGGATTACGTGGACCAACGAAGGATTAAGAAGATGAAGAAGAAGTAGTCGGTGTCATCGCAAGCGCTTATTTGTGAACAGAAGATCACGAAGACGACAATAAGGCTGACGTGTATCAACGCGGAGGTTATAAAAATGCGCTATATGGAGAGGCAAGGTGGCGGAATCCAGAGAAGCGGAGGCTCCGGGAGGTGAGGGGCGCCTTGGCTGGGAGTGAGCAACGCCGGCTGCTGTACCGGTGTACTCATGTTCTACGGCACTGCGCCGTAGACTTCCTGCTATTCTCGGGTCGGTTTCAGCGATTGAGCGACTACTCAGCCACTTGTACGTCCAGGGGGCACCTCCAAAGCTTGTACCACCATCCACCATCATCGCGCAGGGGGTTCACCTCAACGCCGCCACGAACGCCAGCGTAGCGTCAGCCCACGCTTCAACGGAAGGTCGTCCGTTGCGGCCAAAAAGACCAGCTAATTGCAAGCCGAATGCCACCTCGACGTCGACGCCATTGCCTGGACCCACGAAACGCGTCGCCCGCTTCGAACTGTGGGCTCAAAAATCGAACGCTATCTCTTCATGTGAAGCATCGCGTCTATCATTAGTCTTTGTAGGTTGTGTTAGTTTTTGTTAATTTTGTTTGCGAGTTAGCGTCTGAGTGTGTGTGTATTAAATGTGCGGCCGTGTAGGTACGACTGGCATATTGTACATACTTTCGGTCTGAGCGTTCTCCAGCAATCAATGACAGACTACGAAGAATCAGAATGTTCAAGACTTTTCTGAACTAAATGCTACATATGAGGCTATATATACTATATATGTTTCCATACATATGAAGTCCACTGAGAGTAATGCCTATTAGTGTCTAGCAGCGTTTCACAATGAGCAAGTAACATTTTTTTAAATAGTATCAGTCTCTAATGGCTTTCAGTACGACAAAAAGTACGCCAACACTTCCGGTATGTCTTCTGAGTGCCTTAATTACGAATATATCGCTTCGCTGCCTTAACACGTACCTTATGTTTGGGGTGGAGAAGATTTGTGGTACCGGGCGGGGTCATCCGGTAGGATGTCTTGCAACGTCAGGTTACAGCAGCAGCTCCTGTCAAAATATTTCAGTAAATTAAACGCAGGCACTCAATGCTAGAGAGTGTTCGTGTGCTCACTAAAATGAAGCATTATTGTTCATTTCTCAAGTTCTAAACTAGTTGGCAATGCCACAAATATTCAACTCAAGTTCTTTTTTGTTCTTGCGGTCTCGTACTGAAAGACCCGTGATCTCTTTCGCATCATGAAAAATGTTTAGGAAGATTGCACTAGAGCGAGCTCAACAGTTGGTACTCCATACATAATCATAGTACGGCGGTCAGCACATTCTCGCACGCACGCACGCAGGTACACACACACACATACATACATTATTTTTCGCAGAAAAGTTTATTTAGCCAGGTGAAGGGGACGATTACAAAGGTCGCATGCAGCCAATTTCATCGAAACAGCCTTCTTTATACCACCTACCCATAACACTGGATCTTAGCCATGAAGGTTTTGCAAAGCTCCAGATGCCCAAATCTCAATCGCACCGAAGGGCGTACTTTGAGCTGGCCGGCTGGAAGATGTTGTGTTATTAAAACTTTATTCAAAACAGGTTTTAAACAAGGACGCGAAGTACTTCGTGGTGCTTAATATCAAAAGCAATGGCGGTGGAATCCAATTTATCATGTTGTAAACGCCAGCGTTTATTTTTCCTTTCTTGCGATAGCTTTTTAACATGCCCATATTGACTTTCGATCAGATATTTCTCTACAGTATAATCTGTACCTCTTAAGATTCAAGGGGAGCTATCCTGCAAAGGCATGCGCCACAGCACGCTGCATCACCTTACGGTTCTTACCTCGAAGCTCATCCATAACTGCATATCACAAGAATCACCGAATTACACCTAAAGCGGGGAAACGGAAGCGGCTGGTTTTGTTGTGCTCTCGCCCGTTCGCATCAACTCTTATAATTTCTCGCATACGCCGAAGGGAAGATCGCACGTCGGCTATAGTGTCGGAGGCACTGAACCTTTTAAGCACTAAGGTCACTCTGCAATTGTCACAGTGTGACGTCTAGCAGCACATCATCATCATCATCATCATCATCATCATCATCATCATCATCATCATCATCATCAGTCTGACTATACCCACTGCAGGGCGAAGGCCTCTCCCATATTTCTCCAATTAACCCGGTTCTGTGTTAGCTGCATCCACCTGACCGCCGCGAACGTCTTAACCTCATCCGCCCACCTTCCCTTGGAATCCAGTTTGTTACCCTAAGCGAACATCGGTTATCCTCTCTTCGCACTACATGTCCTGCCCATGCCCATTTCTTTTTCTTGATTTCCACTAGAATGTCAGTAACTTGAGTTATTTCTCTGAACCACTCTGCACGCTTTCAATCTCTTAATGTTACCCTACCATGGTATTACCCCTACCAGCAGCAGATGGTGGTGTGCAATAAAGGAAACACATAAAATCAAAAAAAAAGTAGCGAGGTTCTTAAGCTCTACTGTTACGGTAAGACGTGACAGCTCTTCCCACACAAGGAACACATTTTTTCACTTCTTTATTTTTAATTTGTGTTTGCTTCTTTATTTCCTTATTTTAGTTTTTGTTTTCTAAACACCTGTACTTAGCATCAGCAAAAATTCGCTTTCCACCTGAGCAGTTTGGCAGATTTGACCACATATTTTATTTTTGAATTACTTCTATTAAATGATCTATTATTTACACGCTTTTAATTTTTTTACTTAGCATCATCAGCCATTGCCTTTTTTTCTGATCACTCTGACACCCTTGAAACCCAGTTTTACATTTTTTTTCATTTCTTTCTATAATCAATACCCACTTAATTACAATTATTTCATTAATACGCCATCGCCTCACACACCTTTTAATCATCAATCACAAGAAACACGAATTATCATGATACAATTTAATTTACTCAGCCCTCATTTTTTCCGAGAAGTTATGCCTATGTTGCCGATAGTTTCTCGAAAGAACGAGCTGTATAAGCTCTGGCTTAAAAACCCGCTATACAGAGAAATTTTAATAAGTAACATGGGCATGCGAATACGATTCCAGCATAGTGTTATGCGGGTATGTTTTCGTCTCTGATCGCCGCGTTAGGCAACTACTAACCCAAAGCCACAGTCTGAAAACGGACGTGTTAACAGACACTAGTTCTGAAGCTCTGCGTCACCTTCATCTGCAACTACTTTTGTGAGCACGAGTTAAACTCAAAGCAACACCTCGGAGGCATTTTCACATGCAAGTTACACGCGACCACAACAGCTCCGGCAGCCTCCGCATTGCAGGCGCTAAGCGCTTTTCGAAGCCTTCTTCGTCGTTGCTGTCGAAAGAACCAAGAATAGAGAGCAAAGCCTGCCGTCTGCGCTCACGGGAAAAATCTGCAGCATCCTTTCACTCCACAACTTTGGACGGCAAGAAAACTAATAAGCTCAAGTAGACGGATACTTTAATCACTATGTTTAGCTCTAGCAATTCTGTCCGTCGCACAGTGGTTAACAGCCTTAAAACGCTCTCTTATAGTTCAATAAATATTAATTTAATAGCATGTTTCTTTTTTTGCAGCATATTTTCCCTTACGAGCGCAGAACACGCCACCCTTATAAAAGACCTACAACAAAATATCGGCAGTTTAAAAACATAATTATAATATTTCTGTTCTGAACCTCAAAGCAGCTTCGGCGAAGAGAAAAAAAAAAGAGGGCCTACGCATAAAGATAACGTGCGGCCTACATACAATCTGTTTGCTTTTCCCTCGCATACTCTTTGCAAAGACAATACGACAATAACTCACCGTACACAGACAGCCAATTCCAACAGGAGAACGCCCACCGCATTGCGCCACACAGATGGAGAGTCCAGTGTTGCCAGGCATTCCCTGTTGAAATTTCCTGCGCAGACCGCATTACGTCGTTTCCTCGGGGCGGTCTGCGAACTCGAACACGGAAAGTTTTCATCTGTGCCATAGACATGAGCGGCCGATTGTTGTTTCTTCTTTTTGCACGAACCTCAAGCTAATAGTGGGAGGCAGACTAACTGGATGAAGTGTTTTATGCGCAGGAAAAACGCGAAGACAAATGAGTCTTCTTGGAAACATTTCGCGGCGGCAGTTGAAGTTTGCCTTCTTTTGCAAGAAAGAAACTCTCAATGCTAGCTGCGTTTTCTTGCAGGTCACGTTCTATTTCTAGTCCCGCTTTGAAATAATCAATGTAGGTTTGCTCGCGTTACGAACTACGCATGACAGCGGGTATCTTGTAATGACCGTTTCTCGACTGTTCTACATTATATTTCTGCAACAGACTCTGCGTTTGGTCCGTAAAATTTGAATGCACAATGAAACGGCTTTGGAATTGCACACAAAGAAGCCGCATAATTGAATGATCAAATTTTGGCAGCTCTGGACACCAAACCGGTGATGTGCTTCCGGAGGCAACGAGCACATTAAAACAAATAATAGCCACACTAGTGGCCACGATGAGCTATTAGTGAGATTATTTGTGAGAGGTCGAGCAGAACGAACCTGCTACCAAAGAACTCAACGCTGCTCGTCGCTTCTCGAAAATATCTCTGTATTTTTTTAGGTCGTCATAGTGAATTCTCTCTAATGGTGAGTTCCAATAACAGAGAAGGAGCACTTACAGAGCACTGTTTTCTGCTCTTTCCGGAGCAACCTTACTCTAATCAGAGTGGGGAGCGATAGCCAAGCCAAAGGTCGCTCCATGGAGCTTGCAAGACTGCTCCGCCGAAGGCCATAAACATATAGATAGAGCCACAAAAGCTGACTAAAATAACCTGGAACATACTAGAAACACGCCACTGGCTGGAATCCTTCGAGGTAAATCTCGGCGCATCTTGCGCGACGAAGTAAATGACAAAGCTGCGTCTCGCGATAGCGAGCATGAACAAAGAGTACAGAATAGATCTGTGCACTACAACCACAGTGATAAGGCCGCATGCCAGCGGCTCATGAAAAAGAACAAAAATTAAAGATTTGAAAGATTCGCGGCAGTACGTACGTAAAGATGCGTGCATAAGTAAAGGGAGCACGCTTTTTCGTTCAAAATTAAAATCGCCCTCTCTACACTGGGGATAAGGCGAGTGACGATATCACTGCTGTGCACAACTCATATAAAAGGGGGATGTTTAATTTTCTTAACTGCGGCCTCTGCATAAGTACGAAGATAAAGCTCAAAGGAAGCTTAGGAAACGTCAGCGCGAAGCACCACGCACTGGCAACCCACCGACACACGCCAACAGTTTATTGTGACGTTTTATAATTTGGCCATTTTTTCTATTATTTCAAGTCACCTGCCATCCGAGGCAAGGATTAGACCTGACGGCTAAAATCTCATTGAAATTTTAGGTACTGTGACTAGTTTCAGCCATGTTGCTCTTCCTTGGCGTTGGCAAGCTGTAGAAGGAGAAAATCATCCTCGCACATTTTCTGATTGTCCTTTGTCGGGCGCATAATAAATAATTTCTCTCATGCCTTGAGCTATACTCTGGAGACTTTTATGCTCACATTTGTATGGCTGTGTTTCAGTGAAAAAAATCTGTCTCTCCAATGCTGCACGTTACGGTTACGTGCAGACGCCATCAGCAGATGGTACGAAAGAATGGATTCTAAGGGGAATTGCATGTATAATGCAAACCGAAAAGAAAAAAATAAGACGCACCAAAATGCGACGTTTGTCTGATAAATGAGATTCTGTAATCTAAGCAGGTAGCGATATTTTGCTTTCTCATTATTACACAGTATACCCGCCAATCGGACATGCCTGGCGTGTATTTTTCCACCATTTATTATCATTAGACTCTTTTCTGGGGGTCAGGTTCATCTAAATCGTCTACACGGGCCTCAATCCGAACCAGTGCCTGATATTTATGCATGCCCAGTACAACATAAAAAGAAATATCTGCACATTTGCCTGCGCTTTGGTACGACAACTAGAGGGATACAGACAGAGCAATTACTGGCTTTGCAAACCAGACATGACGGAGAAGTATAAAGAACTGACAGGCGCAGCATGCAAGGTATTTTCGTCTGGCAGACGCTTCGTTTTGGAAACGAAATCGAAGCAAACAAAAATCATAAAACGCGCTGAATGTCGAGCATCCATAAATGTCAGGCAGCACAACACCACAGCCACGAAGCGGCGAATTATCGCATGTTACTCATATGTTTTCTTGTCGTAAACGTTGTCATTTTGACAACTGCAGTGCATAGCCGAACCATGCTTAAGTGATGATATTTTGGACGCAATCCTAATCCGCTCTTCTCAATTTTCCACCTAATTAGTCACCCCCTCCTTTACGCCTATGAAGAAAAGTTTGGTTTGTCTATATTCGTTTATTGGGTTTAAAATTCCAAAGCACTCGGGCTATGAGAGGTAGCGTAGCGCAGAGCTCTCGCAATTTCGTGCACCTGGGCTTTGTAACGTGCAAGTGACACCGCACAACACACGGGCGCCTCGTTGTTCTTCTCAAAAAAAAAAAAAAAAGCGGCCACCGCAGCCGGTATTCGATCCCCTATTCTTGGGCGCAGTATTCGAGCGCCTTGATTACGGCGCCGCCCTGGCAGCGCAACAGTATGTAGAAAAGTAAAAAAGATCGGTATGACGAAAGAATTAAAGTTCACTACGGGCATCATCTTTTGGCGCTCAAATAAGGAGACACAAAATATTAAAGATGTTTTCTTCAATATATGCTTGAAATATACCTTCGTATTCAAGAACACCATCAGAGCACTACTTACAGACTAACGACTTTCACTTTGCTTAAGAAGGCCTTTAACTGAAGTCTCCTGCATTGTCATATTAGCGAAATATGGACGAAAAGTGCCAATATTGCGCTCAGTGTTTCGTACTTGATTTTACGTGTTGATACGTGGCCCTTCAGCTGTAGGGCTAGGTGCTGCAACAGGGGCAGTTATATAGCTATGAAAGCAATGCCAACTTGAAAGCGTTGAGGCCGAAATCTACGTAGCCAGCCGTGATGGACCTGAAACATCAAAAGGTTAAGCAATAGCCTACTGCCGAAGCACGCAAATTATACCAAACTAGCTGTAAAGCGTTCGAAAAAGGGTGAAGAGGTCATGGGATTCGCCTATGTAGATTTGTAGCAACGCAAGACAGTGTGTTATACGGAACCTCAAAATGAAAAAGGGTCCACTTCTTCGATGAAGAGCCCCAGGTGGTCGAAATTTCCGGAGTCCTCCACTACGGCGTTTCTCATAACCTGAGTGGCTTTGGGACGGTAAACCTCACAAATGAAACAAACAAACATATAGAAGCGCTGCATGCCACTCTCGAAAATGTCCGGTGACCGCCACGACATAGCAGTCCCTGACATCGTTAGTAAGTCAGCTCAAGCTACCAAAATATAGGCAGCAGGGTTTGCAATAAGCTAATCGAAGAGGGAAAGCAAATGCTGGGCCCTCAATACTGTCAGGAAGGCCAGGAATTTGCCACTATTTCTTCTGGCATGCATTTGCTTAAACCGTGTATGGGATAATGAAATTGTGACTTTTCTAAACCTGAACAGAAAATCAAGGAGTTGCTGGTTTGCGTGCAAAAGATGCATTAACAATAATTTCTGTTGAAATCATCAGGAATTCAATACTGTCGTATTAAATCAACTGTTGAGAAAGTAGTAGAATGCATTGCGTAGCAGGTATTTCACAGTGCAGGAATCCACGTTTTCTTCGGAGCTGCAGCGGCGCCAATTGTCAAATGTCAGCTTCTTGTGTTCCTCTGACAGATCACAGACTGTTTTTAAACCCTGTTCTAAACGCGTTGATCAACAGCGTTTTCGCCATTGAGCACTCTCGACATTTCGATTGAGCCAAAGTTCAATTTTAATAGCTAATTAAATGTTCTTCGCATAACGAAAATATAGGTCAGCCAAGATAAACTGTAATTATCTAGAAGAGCCGAATTGGCTACAGCTATGTATGATATCCTAAATTTTCGTTTTTCGAATATATGAGAAATTTGCTGAGTACTTTCAGTGCTTTCGACAATCAATTTAGAACGTGAGATTGTGCAAACAAAGAGGTGAAAGGCTAATACCCACTGCTGCTTGAGTGCATTTCCTATTCACTGGCCCCGACATGGCCTGTATCCAATGAATAACAAATCCTCAACCTAATGCCGCCGCCTTCATCATTATCTTGATAGGTTTCTAGCCTATATGAAGAACCTCACATACATCGCTACGAGCCGCACTGATTATGCTCTGTGCGCTCTCTTTTCCTATATACATGGTATAAATAGTGAAAGAGTTGTCTCGTCTGTATCGCTATCGAAAGTAGAATAAATGCGCAGTTTATTACCCAACATAGTGTGCAGTATAGGCGGAAAAGTCGTTTAGTTACGTAGGGGCAGTGAGCCAGAAAACATCGCCTGTTGAAAGTTACGAGTAAGCTCTAGGCAATTGAGTATGAAAATACATACCTCTAAACCATTTCGCCCAACTTTTTCACGCCCCCCCCCCCCTCTCTTTCTCTTGGCTTCGTTTGTCCTGAAACTGTTAGCAGCCGCCCCATACAGTACTATTTGCATTTTGAGCTGAAGCTGCAACTGGGAACGAAAGCGAGCGGTATCGATCCCTACAACTAACGCCCGATTCCTTCAAACTCCTCGAGGACGCTAATTGCTTTCGCAGAGCTCTGTCCGTATCGTTAGAAGAAGCCGGAACAAATAGTTCTCTGAAGATGCGAATTCACTGAGAGGGGAAGTGTACGGAGGAATGGTGAGCAAGCAGAGTGTTGTTAGAAGGGTGCTGCTTAGCCGATACATTCTAGGAACACAGGGACTGAATATGCAGAGCTGGCGTTACGAGTGGATTGTATATAGTCGGTTAATGTTCGATGCCTGCCACGTAGCAGATACGATGATTGATGCAATTTGATATCTTTTTATCAAACACTATACGCGTCATGCCAAGCCAACTGACCCAGACCACACGCTTGATAGTCTGAGATTTCGTTTTAAAGTAATAGTTATTAACTCAGTATTACAAATATTACAGCAGCTCGCTCGTGATGACACATTTTTTCCATGCTGTGGGAGTGATCCTAAGTCCTCGAGTGGTTGAAAAATATAGTCTAGCAAGTCATATGCATAAAGTAAATGATTATATCGATGACTATTTTTGTATAACGCTCCTCAGGCAACAAGCAACTGGCGTTCAGCGGTGCAGCGGAAACCATCAGACCCTTGCGCCCAAAGACGGGACGTCATTTTACAAGAACATATGCATTTTGCACATTGTAAAACCGGCCTCAAACATACACGCGCAAGACTGGAGAGCGATACAAACACGGCAAGTGGGCACATGAAGAATCTCATTGTGAGGTCCGACGCGCTTGTCCGTACAGAACCGTGGACGCTCCCACACAAAGTTAGTGGTACTTTTCACGTATATCATTTGGGGCAAGTAGAGAGCATTGTGTGTCTTTGCACAACATAAAATATATCTTTGTAGCCATTCTTCACATCAAAAATACGGGAGAGGTACAAAACTGCGATGATATGAATTTTGATCAATTGAATTTTGATTCTCCGGCAGTGCTGGACGCACATATCTTTGAATCTTTTTCCACAAAGCAAAAACGCGGGAAAGAATGTTTCATCCGATACCTGCCACGTCCATAATAAGTTCCAAATTTGAAGGAAACAAATCGTCTCTCATAGGCGGAACTAAGTGTTTGGCTATTTAGTGCATAATCATCTGTAACAAGTTCGCGCAAAATAATAGGATCCCAAGAGAAGCGGAGAAATTTTGCGCTCACTTGTTACCGAGAAAAGTCGCTTTTTGGGCATAGTCAGCTTTCACGCATACTGAGGCCTCCCGCGACGGCTTAACGCTTATAGGTTGCAGTTTCTGAACTCGAGAAGGAGGATTCACTTCCGGCCACGACAGTGTCATTGCAGTCGTGAAGAAACGCGAGGAGGCCATGTGCGCGCTGCTAGTACAGATAGAATAGCCCTCAATAGTGAAAGTTACCGTACTTCTTAATATGATGTTCCTCACAGCCCGATTCATTGTAGAAAAAAATAGTTTCGTGCTTATGTTAAATATATTTGAAGTGTTACATTGAACACTACAGTTCAATCGCCTATAGTTCAGGAGGTTTATTTGTTACATGTTTTATCCTATTCGAGAACAAATTAGTGAACCATAAACTCCACCTTCAGGACGGGACATAATATCAGCCAGTAGCAGTCTCTACTTTCAGTGGCTTATACTCATAGCACCCCACATTACTTGAAGGGTACTTCGACATACATATGACATACATATGCGACCCTTCTTATTAACGAGCCCTACGCGAGTACTGTCTATGAGCTAGTCAGACTTGCAAAATACGGAATTGAGTTTTGAATCACACCGTTAATGGGCGATTCTCTTCAAACAATATCAGTTACTTTGGAAAGGTAGATTCGAGACCCGCGGCTATATTGGATCCAGATTGCAAGTTCTGAAGTCATGTGTTTTATTTACTTTTATTAAACGCTGACTTAACTGTCAAAGTAATCGTCTGGGGTAATCGAAATTCCCTAGCAAGGACAAGTTTCCCTTACGTCATGACAATATTGACCAATAAGAAATTTTCGCGCATTATAAACTGCGTCAACATTTTCAGGACATGAGGCCCTTAAATAGAAGTGAAATGCGTTTCGCAAAAAAATGATTTCTGCTTGGCATTTTATAGTTGTTTTCCACTGAACGAGACTATCATACATAAAAATGGCAGAAATGAACGTAAACAACATTTATTTTACAAGTAAATGACCACCAGCGAGTCCGCCCACCAAGCAAAAGCCACTGTTTGTAATTGGCCGGGTCTATCATTACGTCATTAGCGGTATGCCAGGTCAGTGCCGGCGGCGTTGCTGCGTAGGCGTTGCTTCAGGTGACTTGACAGCGTGATTTAAAATGTTATTGATTATTCAAACAATGCAGAACACCTTGCACACTTACCGTACGTGTTCAGTCAAACAACAGTTCCCTCCCCCCCCCCCCCCCACCCTAAAAAGAAAACTGTGCTACGAAAAACGCTATCGTGCACGTCGACAGTGAAATAAAAGTCAGAACATTTGCGCGAGTCGAAAAACACAAAAGTTGGCCCGCTTTAACAACTGCCCTTTACAGACTAGAGCTCATTTTAGCAGCAACAAAAGGAATAGGCATTCTATATCAAGCAATTTTAAGCCACAGCGCGTTTGTACAAATTTCAAGCATCACCAAACGCCGCAACGGCAAACGCACGCGTACTGCAGCTGCAGCCCGTCCCGTCTCTGGAGTTTATTTTGTGTGGTGTGCTGTTTAACGCAACGCCGAAACTAGTCCGGCTTCAGCCGCATAATGAAATCAGACAGGTTCGGAGCACCTGCAGCACCAGATGAAGCGAGCTTACCGGAACAGTTCCGGGCAGAGAGCGCGGCGGAAGGGCGCTCTGGCCGAGCGCACTCTCTGGTCGTCGCTATAGGCCTATATTATTTCGCATCGGTGCAACAGAACACGACGCTTGAGGATTTAGGAGAGCTGTAGCAAACAGGCTACTCATAGAATTGCCTGCTGTATATCACTTTATCTCACAATGAAATGAAGATGTTACGGCGCCATCTTATCATTAATTATCATTATCATCGTATCATTATACTATATTATCATTATATATACAGCACCGCCTTAGCAGAACTAATCTATACAAGTTGACATAAAACGCCATGCTCCGCGGTGACTGCCGCTACACAGCTGTGAAGAAAAACTTGTTTTTATCACAATTATCATTCCTGCCAGCATTTCGGTACAGGTCTGGCATCATCAATGGAGGGTAATTTGTGACATTCCATTATCCTTGGAATCATTTTTAAGATAACAATGAATTTTAGCACACTGTATTGGCGCTAGCCTCAAGGGATCTACAAACAGCTTGCGGAAGGCGCGGCCAGCGCGGAATGTGGAGACAGTGCTGCCTTCGGATGATGCTTGAGCGCGGTGTTGCCGCGTGACAGCACGGCACTCCAGACACTGTGTTATAAATGACTATTGCAAATTCAGCTTCATTTTACCGATCATGCATTTCGTTTGCTGTACCTAATTTGTAATTGTTGACGTAGTCGAGACCTTCGAGCTGTGTAATAAGTTAGCTACGAATCGTGTTTTCGGCCCGGTATCCTCGCTAAAGCGTAATGACGGTGAAGCCAGTCATGCAACAACCTAATTAGGTGGGGGAACGCTGAGAGAACGGCACCGGGCTTCAGTGGCGCTAATTTAGTTAGAATTTTATGTTGCCGCAATCGCTGCCAAGATTCGATTATCGTCATCGGCTCGAAAATCATCACGGCAAAACACAGCTGATTTCAAAGCACCAACTCTTTCCTTTTCATGAAAGACCCACTGCCCTGAAAGTTCCTTATCCTCTAGGAAACTATAAAGCACCATGTCGCCTGGACCCGTAATGTTCGCACAAGGAAAAGCCATGCTGATAGCCAGTGGTCGCTTCACGCACTCACAAGACTGTTTGTTTTCAATGACACGAGGAAAATATTTTTCGAACGTCGAACGACCTTTATTTTCAACTGAGCAAAAGTTCGCAGTCGGAGGACGTCGAAGGGCACGGTACGTCACTCCGCAACAGCTGCGTATATGCTGGTTGACCTTGTGCAGTCTTTTAACATGCGGAAACTTCACTACAGAACTATCGAACAGGAGAAAACAAACGGCACCATCAGCAGAATACGCTAATCCGTCGATCACTAAAGCGCGGGATGGAGCGAAGTAAGCGTGCAAAACGCGCGGCCGGCCTAGACGGTCGGCCTGCATTCCGCAAGTGACGTCACATTTGCCTGTGCCCCAGTTTTGGCGCCCCGCCCCCGTTGCTCCCCAGCAGCGAAGAGGGCGTGCCCGCAGCGCGTTTTTAACAAGCGATTTCGTCTTTTCGTATTGACAGAATTCAGAAAAAAATGACACACATGATTAATAAAGCCCGTTTTTTCCAACTACAGAATATTATGCAATTTGAAAACAGTTTCAGCTTCTCCTTAATCTAAAGCGCAATGCTTTGCAAGCAAACCACCCTCGGTTTACCACAGCATAGTCCCGTGATTGCCCCCAGTTGTAGATGCACCATAAGCATCGCTTGAACCGACCGAACGTTATGGTGCGCTAGATTTGTGTTCTAGAAGCTACGACAATCGAGTTATTGTCCACATAATTATAAAAGAAAACAAAAATGAGGCTGTGGGCACCTGTTAGGAGCATAAATATGCTCTTGATGTAAATGGTGACACGCGGATCGATGACCGCATAAGCCACGTTCCTTAAACCGCCGCTGGAGTGTCGAATGAAGTTGGAGCTTTTAGCTCGGACCGCGACCGGAATAGGCTGCCTTCCGCTCGGTCTGGCAATGCCGGGATAGAGACCGGAGTTTGTGAAAGCGAGTTGGTGGGTTCGTTGGTTCTGCAAAGGGAATTAAAAGCGCAATTGACGGGATACAAAAAAGAGAAACGAGGAGGACACACATAGGAGCTATCAATTGAAATTCATGTCGAAAAAAAGATATTATATAGTGATGGAAACAAGGGGTGATACAACGATTGCTGTAATGCTCAGACACCGCTAGTTAGAAAAGAGTCACAGCCGTGGTTAAAACATACGAATATGAAAGAAGATGCGGTGTAAAGTGCTGTAAATGGCCGCCGTGTGAACAGCAGAAAAACAATAATGAAAGACGAGATGAAAGTGCAAAAGGATACAATTTATAAAACTTATAAAGTGAGGTGTAGAGTGCATTGATGAGCACTGAAGGTGCCCAAAAGAGAGTATAAAATACTTTAAAAAAGCGTAACGTTATCAGGTTTAGAGGGCCTGCGGATGAAAACCGTTAAAACCAATAAAGAGCTAAAAGCAATGAACGATAAAACGGAAAGAAAAGCTACTGAACCATTCACAACGCATGGCAAGCTGCGCTTAAGAATTCAACTTCCTTTATTCGATAGGATTGATGATGTACTATTGCCGTGGTCCTTAACAGGACGGTTATGAATGGCTTCGATTACCTCCCTAGACGTGCGCTCTCGTGCTTTAATGATTATTGAACATTCATCTAATGAGGGAGTGTTTGGCCAGATTCCCACAGATTGTTGTGTTGCCGACATGTGCTCCACAGTAACTTAACTGTGTGTCAATTTGTGTCTTTTTTTGTTTTTCCTTGCTTTGTTGTTGTTCTCTCTCGTGGACCGTAATTTGTTAACGTAGGTGATGTAACCACTCCTTTCTTGGCTACCAAAATAAATAAATAAATGAAATAATTGCCATGCTCTTGCTGCCTTATATTTATGCATATATCCATTTGACCAAAACAAAAGAGTCGTAGTAGGGTTTTGAGTGATGGGCCGAAGCAGGATTGACTAGAGGCGATCAAGCTGAGAATTTTTAGTCTCCATCGTCTGAGAAAAAAGGTGCTGGGCAGCAACAGCCAGTGTTCAGAGCCCTCTGAGAGGTTAAATGCGAACGTCTTGGCAAAACAAGGGTGTAATAGAAATGAAAATGGTGTAAACGTACAAGACGGCTTGAAAAAGCACGGGTGTCTCATCACATCCAGTTTAATTGTACGTGCTCGATCAATATTGTACTCTAAGACCGCAGTGAGTGAATTGTAAAAAAAACTGCAGATCAGCACACCCCTCGCAGTTCCTAAAATGCACTGTAGCCATGAGCCAAACCTCCTCTCAAGCATCAGGAGTATCAACCTGGTACACTGCGCAACATTCCTTATGTGCATGTCTGGAGCCGGTTTTCAGGGCACGCTGCAGTGAATATCAAGAACGGTTCCAGTGCAGAGTACTGTAGAGTCAAAATATTAACGTTACTTTCGCGTTTAAAAAAGCAAGTATTGAAACTAAAGTTCGCGAAATGATTTACTCTAAATGGACTGCGCAAAGAATAATACATTTCATGCATTAATGCGACTACGATGACTCAATTTCAGAAAACAACTGTCTAGCGGCATTGGGTCTGCGATCCCAGGGCCGACCGTTTAATGATCATATCCACGATTTCATCAAGAATGCAATTTCCGGGCTAGTAACAATACAGCATTACTAACAATAATGGTACTAACTCTACGTCGTTAGTACCATCATGTGAGAAAACACGAGCATGCCTGTAACCGGTGGTAGTTGGCAGGCGAAACAATGAGAAGGGTTCAACGCTGCTGAACCGAATAAGGAGCGAAATCATCAGCCGTAGGTGACTGAGCATTCTTCGTCTTCTTCTGCTTCGTCGTCTTCTTCGTCGTCATCGTCCTCTTCGTCGCCTTCTTCGTCTTTGTCTTCTTCTCGGATGTTCAAGGTCATTCGTGACTGCGGCCATGGACTACGCTTCGGGCGGAAACCTGACGTAGTATTGCTTTCGCATTACAACACTGGGGACCCTTTCGACCCCCGTTTGCAAGCTTGCAGCTTCGAACAATCGAGGCTATTCCACTGGCATATAGTATGTGGCGAGTGAACTGGGCAGGCGCTCATTTCTCTTGAGCACCGGTGTTCACCATCTGGGACATTACAATGCTTTGTCCGAGGACATGGGTTCAATTCCTGCCAGAACTACCCGGATCCCCTCTTTTCGCAGCACGAGAAATTTCTCTAAACGCGTTAAACGCCTGCTAAGATTAAAAGGTGCCGCGACAAAGATGACATTTTCAGAGTATAACGCATTTATATGAAATGCCGCCTGGAGCCTAAGGCAAAGTTGGCTTCGCGTTAATCAAATTTTCTGAATGGCTTATCTGCCTAATCTCATGGAGTCGGGAATGTAGGGACAAATAAAAAGCTTTTAGAAGTTCAAGCATTCTTTGTCACTAAGTTAGAAGGATTACACCGGCGTTTTTGAAAGCTGGGCTCAGATTACAATTTGCTGAAGCACCCGGAAACGACAAAAAGTTAAAAAATATCTAAATAATCTCTTTGAAGTAGCAGACCCTTCGAAGGTCCTGTATGTGTTCATAAAGAGCACACTGTGACCTGCATACACAAAAATAAATCAAGCATTTAACCCAGTTTAAAACGAAATGAAGATTCGGCAGTCAGGTGTTCCTTTATGTTAAGCGCCAGTGAAATCAGCTCAGATTTAAATTGTACCTTAGTGCTTTTATGCGCGGATATCGAAACGAATGTATTAATAAAAATGGAATAAAAAGCAATAGCATTTAGCGTAAATCGTTCCCGCGTCCCTTCCGTTCATTCAAAACTAATGTCGCATACACGATATCTTTGCACCTCTGTGAGAAAAATGCAGCAACGCCAGCCGCGGACGCGGCAGAAAACATGCCGTCAGCAGCTGCTGTTTCTTATGTCGAAACAAACAGCAATGACAAAATTCTGCCGTGACCGGCGTACCGGGCGAGGCTTTGGCAGTTTTGACTAAATTGTGGTTTAGAGGACTGTAATCGTTGTACATTGGAAAGTACACAGCCCATATGCGTGGTATTTTATCAAATGCGCTGGCTGTTACTGTTGCCGAATAAAAAAGTTTTCGCTCAGACTTTTCCCTTAGAAGAAGCTGGGTACGACCAGCTTTTTGTCGCTGGAAAACGTTCCTGTTCACACCTGAGGGTTTACAGCCATATTTGAAAGTTGGCCATTATCGGGTAAGGATTTTAGCAAACGGAGCAATAAAAAAAGAATTCAATACTTTGCTTAAGTAGTTTTTTTTTAAACCTCGGTTATCCATAGGTAGGACACTCAACCAAATCCGTCGTTTTTTTTTCTTTTTTGCTTGCATATACGAACGCATGTTTCCCGTCTTTTATCGTAAATTTTGCCGCACGTTTTTACTTATTAAGTGTTAATCTCGCGTGTAAATGAGTGCTCTCTTATGTTTGCATATACGACGACGAAACCTGGTATATAGGTTTTCAAGACTGATTTTCGTTTCACCTTATATTGCTGCTCAGTAATTTTTGTTTTGCGTTTCGTGCTTCTACAGACAACAAATTTATCCATTTACTTTATGTAACATCTCTAGCTTTGCGCTGACCACTTTTGATTTATCTGTTTTGCTTGCGATGTTTAACGGCCTGTATATCGCACGTTCTCGTTTTGTTTTTTGTTTTTTTTTTTAATTACGGCTAACAGCGATGAGGCAGTCGGCCCGCCTCTAATTTTCAGCGCCTGTCTCAATATTCTCCTCTGGAGTTCAATTTCTTATGAAGTACCAAATTCTAAACTGTTAACTAGATTTGAAAGTTATGTAAAGGCCTTACATGAGCATGGCCCTATCTTTTCTAATCAACGCCATGGTGTGCCGCTATATGAAAACAGATTAAAAATACACGGTCTACCAAAAACGAAACTAAACTCGGCGTTGAACATTTCAATACAGTGCTTGCCTAAATGGGACCACCGTAAACATAGCAAGACACGCACTCTAAGCATTTCGAAATGTGTCTTCTACTCATTCAGCAAGCATCCTTTATGCTGTACATTGATGGAACTGCCACAAATCCGGTATAGTATAGCGGGGAATGCTATAGTACGATTAAGCATGGTGTGGTATGGTGTGGTATGTTTACGGTATTTTAAAGTATGGTATGTATACAAAGACGCTGCAAGCAGAGGATTTACTGCCGCAACCCGAAAGGAGGAACTAATATCGACAATGATTAATTGCCTGCGAGAAAGCACGCGAGTCGTTGCTAAAAGCGATATAGCTTACCCCGAAATGGTGAGACATTTCAAAGGATGTACGCTATTCGCAGGCGAGCTGAAAGGAAAGCTTTGCGCCCAAAAAAACATTGAACACCTTCGTGCCTGCGTGCCTGCCGATGCGCACTACGTCACATTAGACGCTACCTAGATAAGCTTAGTCGGCAAAGATGGCGTGACTTTTGTTCTACGCTGGATGTGCGCAGTCAATAGCCAAAATTCGGCGCATAGTTCGCGGTATTCGCACACTTGTCCTACAGCTTCACAATTTCACAATCTCTGCATGAACGAAATTCTATTAAAGATGTCTCAGAAGAATACTGTAGACTACTGTCCGCGAGGTCAGGGACTTCCGCATATTTCCCGGATGGTCTGTCAGGCATCATCCAGGCGGCAGTGCCAGTGAGAAGCCTAACTTTCACAATTCAAGAGTTTTCTACGGCTATAGCGAAATTAAACACACGGACGTATCCGGGTCGTGATGAGACGACCTATGACGAAATCATAAACCTACCTTAGAATTTACGTCTTCGACTCCTGGAATACTACATTTCTTCCTGGATGTCTTGTTGAGCCCCCCCGGAATGGAAGTTGGTGATATGCCTGTTTTGAAACCTTCTAAACAGCCAAGTTATGCATCCTTCCGAACCATCGCCCTACTGAGCTGCGTATGTAAGCTTATGAAGTGAATGATCTCCAAATGCGTCACCTGGTTCCTCGAGAGCCAAAATGACTATTCGCAAGATATTAGCGGGTTTCGCAAGAACAGGTCTAAGACTGATAATTTTATTATCCTTGTCTCAACACTTGAAGAGCACCTTCATGCTGGTTACCGCCAGACAGACATTTTACTTGACATCAAGGCTGCTTTTGACTGTATTTCATCATGCAATTCTCGCACTCTTGGCCAGCCTTGTCCTAGAAAGAAAGCTTTAGAACTGGATTGGACACTATATACAAGAGCGCCTAATTTTTATGAGAACTCAACATGGTCAAACTCCCTTTCATGCAGTGAAGAGGGGCGTACCTCAAGAAGCTGTGCTCAGCAGTCTCCTGTCCAATATTGCCCTTAGACATATAACAAGAAACCTTCCACGAGGAGCACACATAACAATTTTTGCAGGTGATATCTGCATCTGGAGTGTACCACGTTCGCGCTATACAACGCAGCAACGAATTCAGAGAGCATTACTGCACATCCCAATGTACCTGGCTCCCCGGGGTCTTCACCTCTCACCAAAAAAGAGTGTTGCTATGGCTTTTCCAAGGAAAATATAGACTCCAAACCAGCTCCTTCTGGCTCAACGGTCACTGTCGTATGTACGATAATACCGATTCCTAGGTGTTGTAATTGACAGTAACCTCTCTTGGTCACCTCAGTTAAAAACCTCCGCGAGAGAAGCACTGCAGCATCGCAGGTTTTAGATTCATAAAAGGAACACGATGGAGCAACAACTGCCGGTCCATGGTACCTCTTGAAAAGGTCTAGGGTGAATGACCGTTACGCTACAATTTGCCGGTGCTTCAAAGATCATCTCCAACAAGCAAGAAGATTCCTGAATCCGCACGAAACAACTGCTTGCGAATATGCCTTGGACTCCTGATCATCTGCATCAGGAACAACTTTAGAAGCAGGAGGTCCCCCGCTATATGTGATTGCCGCCCAAGAACCTATGCGCACCCACCTCCGACATGTCCTCCAAGGGAACCACTTCTTTCGCCGTGTCCACGAAACTCACTGCAACTCTGGTTTCGGTCAAGCTGAACAGTTTCTGCCCCTCCCTACACCGGTAGCACAGAATGTGCGGCTCCAGTTGGGCCGATATAGGCAAGAGGAGCTGGAGCAACCATCAAAAAACCAGCATCGGTCCCCGATGGGGCAACAATGGGCAAGCCTCTTGCGGGCTTGGCCCTGTTCTTTCTGCATGGCTCACATAGCATCGTTGCTCGTGCTAATTCAGTGCAGATTCCTGCGTCCAGATTACAAGGGTTTCTTGTCATATATTTCAAGGCAATCCAACCTAAATGTAGGCTTTTTATAAGAAAGCCCCCGTGATCCGAATAAAGGCCGCCCACATTAAACCTCTGTGGGAACTACATCAGCTGCACTGAGGCAAAAAAACGGGCATGCTCACATGCTGCCCCACTCGGCCCCTTGTAGGTTACTGTAGAGCAGGTGGAATATGAATAAAAGAATTAATTTGGGCAAGCTCTTGTGAAGCCCCAATGAGGCAGCCTTACTTAAACCGCTATAGGGCTCACATAAGCCGTATTGGGGCTGAAAGACGGGCGTGCCCGCATGGTATCAAAATAGCTCCATTGTGCGGAATATGAAGCCACGTGCAACAGCAGGTGGCCTCTAGGTTAAAAAACACCCATCTCTATTGGGGCTGCCCACTGAAAAGTCCTTTAGGTCTCAGATCGGCCGTAAGGAGGCTGGGATGCAGACGGGCCCGTATGATACCAAAATCGGTCCCCTGTGGGGAACTTGAAGACAGGTACAAGCGCAAGTGGGCTCTAGGTTCAAACCTAGCACCCAGGCCAATGGGGCTGCCCCCACAAAACCGCTGTAAGTCCCACATCGGCCGCAAAGGGGCTAGAAGGCGGGCGTGCCTGCATGATACCACAGTCGATCACTTGTGGGAAATTTTAAAGCACGTACAACAGCTAGTAGGCTCTAGGTTAAAAAACACCCAGCCGGATTCGGGCTGCCCAAACAAACCCGCTGCCGGTCCCACATCTGCCTTGATGGGGACAGAAACTAGAGCTTCCGTATGTTCGTTACATTTGTTATGAATGAGTGCTGAAGCACCGATAATGTGGGCTCTTGTTCCAAGAAATAGCTCTAGCCCAAATGAGGCTGCCGAATTAATGCCGCTATGGCTTCTGTATTGGCCGTAGTTGGGCTAAACACACCGGCGTTCCCGTACACTATTCTTTCATCCGCACAGCATACTTTCAATCCTTTATTTGTATCAGACGTTGCCCTGCATTGCTAATATAGATGATTTGCATAACAGTTGTTAGCAATTTTAGTCGGTTAGAGATATTACATTGCTTTATCTCACTCCCATACAAATCGTGCTAAAAATATTTAAACATACTCATTGCTAACTTTTGCTCCTTATGTGGTTGCCGTGGACAGCCTGCATCTCTCAGCACAATATTACTGTTCAGAACACATATCTCCACCGCCTGAATAAAACAGCCTTTTACATAAAGTTTTGGCCGTCGCTAAAGACCGCTTTCACCAACTTAGCGAACGACGCCCTAGAGCGAGGGGAACTAACTCCAAGTATAAACGAAGGCCTCATCACACTCCTGTGCAAGGACACCTCCAGGAGCAGCGACATTAAAGCTTGAAGGCCAATAACCCTTCTAAATACGGACTACAAGACAATTGCCAAATGTCTCTCCTTACGCCTGACGCCTGCTCTATCGTCAATAGTAGGACCGCACCAGGCCTGCTGTGTCCCAGGCCGCTCGGTAGAACTCCATGGCATGGCTCTGAGAGACCTTTTGACATGGATGGAATCGCGCAGCCTCAATGGCTTTCTTTGCTCCTTGGACCAAGAGAAGGCATTTGACCGCCTGCGTCACGAGTACCTGTTTAGGACACTTGAGCTCGCGCGCATTCCCCTACAGGAGGAGGAGGAAAAAACTATTTCACGAGCGCGTTGGACCCTTCAAGGGCCCAGAGCCACCGCACGCCCCCCCCCCCCCCCCCATTACGCGCATGGGTCCAGGTCACGTAAGGCCACGGCACTGGCACCCCGGTCCACACAGCGAAGTTGGATATGTCCAGATCCTGCGACGTAAGGAGGGCCTCCCATTCCTCCCATGATCCGATGGCGGGCTGTCCCTGCGTTGGAGGATCGGCAGGGTAGCCGAAAAGAATGTGGTCCAAAGGTGGCGTGCAACTCTCCACAGAGAGTGCACTCAGGGGAAACGGGTCGGTAGTAGGATAGGACCCGAACGCTTCTCACCTACAATACATAAATATGTGCAAGGCGCTTTATGCAGCACCACAAGCAGCAGTCCTTGTACAGGGGCGCATCTCAATACCCTTCCCCGTGGAAAGGGGTGTCCAACAAGGTTGCCCCCTCTCCCCGTTGCTTTGCTCTATGTCATAGCGATTGAACCCCTCCTGCAAAAGATTGTTAGAGATGGCGGCATCCACAAAACACCATTGCCAGCGGGCCCTCCCTGCACTCCACTGTTCGCCTACGTGGATGACGTTTCTGTGGTGGTGCCAGACACAACATCAGTGGAGAGACTATTTGAATTAACTACGGAGTACTGCCAAGCGAGTGGGGCTCGCCTCAATCACAAGAAGTCCACTGTTATGGCCTTGAACACAACCCCCTCCCCTACCACTATCCAAGCGATCTCTGTTACTCGCGAGACACGAATCCTCGGATGTTTCTTCGATTCGGCTGGACCAGCGCCTAGAAATTGGAATAGGGCTGAAGAGCAACTAAGCATCAAAACCCACAATCTTGGTGCTTTAAAATGTCTCCTGACTGCGCAGGACACCATCATCAAGACAATGCTGATTTCTACCCTCAGCTTTGTGGCCAGTATTCTTGACATCCTCCCAGACAAGAAAGAACAGCTCCAGAAACATATATACCGCTTTTTGTGGCAGGGAGCCCCCGATAAGGTAAAACGAACCATTGTCTGCCTGCCCAGATTCAAAGGTGGCCTGGGGCTGCCCGATCTGGATATTCTCGCAAGGGCTATGCACATCAAATGGGCATTCAGAGCCGTCGATTGCGACATGCCGCTCACAAAAACGATGGCTTCGTACTATCTGTCGACACGGCTGCGAACATTCACTGAGGAGGCCCTACACCACAACACCCCGCATGCAGGTCACCCCTATCATTTTACCGAACCGCAGCCACAGACCTAGAGTACCTGAAAGAAAACTCGTCTGACGTTGACCCACGAACCATGCACCTGAAAGATATTATCAATATTATCACCTCTCCACTCCCTGCCCGCCTATCAAGCACCATGCTCTGTGCAGAAAGACCCAGTTGGCAGTACATAACCGCCTACTACCTCGATGCACGCCGAGCCTCCCTGATGTGGAGATTCACAAGAGGCATTTTACCAATCAGAAGGCGTGCCTTCGTCCCTGCGACGTCAGGAATGATTGACCTGTGTCCCTTCTACTTGACCGGAGAGACAACGGAGCACATCTTTCTTGACTGCCTAATTCCCGCAGCACTCCTAGAGCGTCTCAGAGATATGTTCGTCCTCCCCGGGATCCCATACCCCGCCGTGCGCTACTTCAACCCGCTTCCTAAGGAAGGGCGCAAGCAGTTTGTCTTTACACTGGCAGAGGTCAACTATCAGGTGTGGTTGGCCCGCTGCAAAGCGGCCTACTCGAACAAGACTCCGAGCCTCCATGAAGTGAAGGCCAAAATGAGAAAAGAACTATGGTTCCACCTAAAGAGAGAGAGACGCTACTTAGGGAAAAAGAAGTTTTTTGAAGAATGGGGACACCCCATGGTGATCTTCAAAGAAGAAAACGGAAAACTAGAAATGAGTATTAGAAGACTTGCTCGCGTCAGGCTTCGACCCACCAGGGTGGTGCGGACGTGGTGCATATGCACTGCGACCCCGCCCTGGTGGGAACAGGCCGGATTGCATGAGGCCCTTGGCTGGGAAAAGCCCGCTCCTCGAAATAAAAAAACCCCCAAAGCTAATGGTGCGGGAGGCCTTGCCTGGGGTAGCCGTAGGA
The DNA here is from genome assembly GCF_055883805.1 of Amblyomma maculatum. Taxonomy (NCBI): domain Eukaryota; kingdom Metazoa; phylum Arthropoda; class Arachnida; order Ixodida; family Ixodidae; genus Amblyomma; species Amblyomma maculatum. The sequence goes on along the minus strand of NC_139352.1, from coordinate 108,826,663 downwards.
TGATGATGGTCGCAGGTTGAGGTCTGTGCCCTCACCGGAGGATCGCACCTAGTGCATCCTTCCTTCCATCTAACAAGGCAAGGTGAAGTTTTTAACCTATAATGATGTTATGAATTATTGTAAATTTTAATAATGTGGCTGTTTAGAAATTGCAGACATGTATAAAATTATTCCTTTATTATCTTCGTCAATATTCATTGGGAGAACATTGACTCAGGGTTCCCATCAATTATCTGTGTCGGACCCCCAAGAGAATAATGTGGGCAAGCCCAATTACGGCTTGCGCTAAAGAACCAGCATCGGTATTCGTCATTACTTGAGGGGCTGACCGATTAGGACTTCCCGTCAATTATCTGCGTCGGACCCCTATGAGAATTATGTGAGCAAGCCCAAGTGCGGCTTGCGCTTACATTTACTTACATTTAATTGGACAGATGGACTCGCCAGAATGTTCAACTTGTGGCATCCCAGAGACTGTGGACCATGTATTATTGGTGTGCCCAGCGTATGCGTGCGAAAGAAGTGTGCTAGCCGCTTCCTTGAAGCGTTTGGACAAGAGGGCTCTGTCGGAGGAACTGCTGCTGGGCGCTTGGCAGGACAAGGGGAAGGGTGTCCAGGCTGTGCGTGCTCTTTGCCGTTTTTTGTGCGCCAGCGGACTTGATTTGCGCTTGTAAAGCAAGCTACTGTGTCTGTATATGTATTTCATATGCCTGCTCCCACATCGTCACCGATCACGACCTTCTTTCTTCTCTCCTTCCCCTTCCCCAGTGCAGAGTAGCAGGCCAGATTTGAATAATTCCGGCCAACCTCTCTACCTTTTCCTTTCAATAAATGCATCTATCTATGCGCTATCGGATCTTCATCGGTTCTATGTCATATCTGAGAGGCGGACCGAAATTAAAAATAAATGTTCATCCAGAGCAGCAGCCCGAATCTGTCCAAAGTAGGACCATCGGGGGGAGTTGGAGAGATGTGCACATTTGGCATGCGGGAAAAATTTGGACAGCCTCACAAAGGCTGCCTGCATCGGTCCCAAGTGGGGCCCATCAGGGCCTTGTCGACAGCCTTCTTCAGGCCTACGTCGGCCCCCTTTACAGCACCCTCATCAAGCCCACTGTGACTGTCCTGCATTGCTACATTGGACCCACCGGTTGACCCCTCCATAGCCCATTTTGTGCTACCTGGGTACTACTATTCAGCCTCGTAATCTACTGCCACTCACATTTCCCCCATGAGCACTATCATCTTAAAAGTGAATGTGTCAGCTTCTGGCGTGGATGCGACGAGCCTCATACCACAGGCAGAACTTCTGCAAGCCACTCTCGCCTACTTAGTCAAGGAATATGCGCAAAACACCCAGATATTCACCGACGGTTCAACTGCTCAAGACACTTTTTCCTGTAGCCTTTATGTACCCTCAACAACCCGTGTCCTGTCTTACCGGCAGCAGCGCAAGACATCATCTACGATAGCTGAGCTCCATGGCATTAAAGAAGCTGTTGCCTATATCCTGCGCCAAACTTCCAGAGGATGGGTTATCTTAACCGAATCCAGAACATCTCTGCAAATTCTGATAACCTGTTGAGGAAAACCAATCATCATCCCGTTTCCCTTAACATCGGGTATCTACATCATTTGGCTATTACCGCAGGCTACTGCACAACATTTCAATGAATACCAGCTAACTGTGGCATTAAAGCCAATGAAAAAACACATAAAGCGGCTTGTAAAGGCCACCAACATCAAAGATACATTTGGACTTTCTTCCTAAATGTGATGCATCCTAACTGGCCAAAACATTTGCTTCCAAAACAAAGTATCGACTTTGGAGCATGCCGACACATGACTACGAATTTCTTTACTCAATTCACCCACACCTAAGATGAAGACTCCCTCCGAAATATCCTCGCCAACTAGAAATTGTTTACTACTGACTTCGCCTGAACTGTGCATATAAAAATGGCTTGCGCTACACTTTCGGTGAATTGAACAGTCTGCATTGTGACAAATGTGGCTCAATTGAAACTGTGGAACATATCCTACTTGAGAGCGCTGACATCCGTGTGCTGTGGAGCGGGTGCGGTTCGCAACAGCTCAGCCAATTTCTGGCTCTTGTGCCCAGCCAATCTTTCCTGTGACACGTCAAAACGATCAACGGATCCAGGAAGGTACACGGACCCTAACCACTGCCATCTTTTGGATGTGCCCCGCGATCTTCGAGAATCATCCAGTGAAAACGCCTCTGACAACCACGCCGCCGCACTAGGCCTCGCCTCATCGAGGCGACCCTGTCCGGCGCGCCGCGTTCCTCAGTCCCCAACAACCATGGAGGAACCAGTGGATGCAGACATACCCAACCCACAAGACTATCGCCCTGGTGAGTGGAAAACTGTCCTACGTGCTTATCGAGCTCAAACCTCAGATTCAAACGCGGCCTCAAAAAACCCATCAACGGCCTCAGTTCACGTCAACCCTAACGGAAGCAACGCCGGCGCGCCGTCGGACGCTGCGCCTGGAACCTCTCGAGCCCCGCACCAGGAGACGCCGCACTTACTACGCATGACGCGCGCGGTTGTGCACAAAAGTAAACAACTTGCCGCGCTGCCGGCAGGCACGATCCGAGTCGTATTTCGCCCGAGAGGCGGGCTCTCCCTGGAAAAGCTTCCAGCTCCAAGTCTCTTGCAGGCACTGCATGCAACTCCGAGCTGCTCAGTGATGGGCGAACTGCACATCAGAGTTCATCCCACAAACAATACCTTCACGGTAGCGACGGTGGCGGAGGCAACAGCTCTCGCCTTAGTGAACATGCAGGAAATCACTATAGATGGAAAGAAATTCCCGGTAGCCGCGTATATCGCGGCACCTCCAGCGGCAGTCAAGGGTGTTATTTCCCGTGCATACTGGAATGAAGCACCAGATGAAATACTGAAGGACTTGCAGTATCGCAACCCGGAGGCCAATATCATAGCGGCTCGACGCATGGGGAAAACGTCGTCAATTCTAATAACATTTGCTTCTGGTCCGGTACCCCACACCATCAAGTACATGTGTGTTGTACATCGATGCACCAAATACAAGGGCAGCCCTGAAGCTTGTACAAACTGCCGGAAACCTGGTCACAGGTACGATGTGTGCCCTCTCCCAAGAAGCGGACTCTGCCCCCGATGCGGAGAGAATCACGACAGGCAAGAAGACACTTGCACGCCGAAATGCATTCTTTGTGGTGGGAACCACCTTACCGGTACAGGCTCATGCAAAGCCAGGACCCCCCAGCATCGACGACGGACAGCGCCGAAACCCAAAACAGCAGTGCCCACGGCAAAAGACTTTCCACCCCTAGTGCCTCGTCAGGATCGCCAGCCAGCCTGGACCAAAGCCAGCAGTACACCCCAAACATCACGGCGGGAGGAAGAGATAGCACTCCTGCGGGAAGAGGTAAGGCATTTAAGGGCAGCCGTTAGCTCTATTCCTTCCACATCCAACCAACCCCCTCAATCGCCAACACCCCAATCGTTCACACCCCCTCCCCAAAAAAAACGCAGACCAGAAGACGTTCCAGACATTGACTCCAAATTCAAAGACTTTGCCCAAAACCTAGAAGCCAAGATTCTGGCTCAGACTCAAACGTACATTGAAACCGCCATGGCTAGGCTTACAGAAACAATTATCAGACAAGTAACCACAGCCATTATGCAACAGATTCCAAAAATGATAGCTGGAATGCCTTCGAACACCCCAGCTAACAACCCTACACCAACTTCCATCCTTCGCCCTCCTACCCTCCAGCATGGCCCTGTCGACAGGAGGCAGTAACCCCCGACTACGCATTTTGCAATGGAACTGCAGGGGGTTTCGCCGCAAACGAGACCCCCTGCAGCAACTACTATCTGCTTCTTCCACACACCCCGATATATTAGCGTTCCAGGATGCTGGAACAAATGTATCACTACCAGGTTACGCTCTGGTACCCTCTGACATCACTCCCAACCCTAGGGTTACCACGTATGTTCAACACTTAATTCCATACACTTGTCACGAAATACACTCCCCGGTGGCTCACACATATTTAGAATTAATCCCGTCTACTCAGAAATCCTATCCCCTATTCATCCTTAACTGTTACCTCCTTCCGAGGCAGCCGGTCGCCGATTTAATTGCTCTCATTAAAGCTGCATCCACAGTGGCAAAAAAGGACCCCCTCATTATTATAGGCGACTTTAACTGCGCACATGTAGACTGGGGCTACATGCGCACCAACAAGAGAGGAGCGGAATTACACAACACCCTTCAGATACAGGGCCTCTCTATATATAATGATCTCAGCACACCTACAAGAATCGGCAATAGTGTCACCACCGATACTAGCCCAGACCTTACATTCGGCCGAAACCTCCCAACACTGGTATGGAGCAACTCGAATGAGACCCTGGGCAGTGACCATTATATAATAACTATAGAGCTTGACTTTGCCAAAAAAGCTAAAATCTACCGTGTCCGGCAAACTAGCTGGGATAATCTGCGTAAGCACAGAGAGGCCAGAACATTAAAGACCCCCTTTAACCTCCACACATGGATGACACAGCTCAAGGAAGATGTCCAGGCTTTCACGCAAACTTTAGACACCACCCCCGAGACTCCCATTGCAGATAGTAGGTTAATGCACCTTCTCGAAGCACAGAAGAGTATCCTTGCGCGCTGGAAAAAACATAAGCATAATCGAAAGCTTAAACTTAAACTGGCGCAAATTCAAAAGCAAGTAGAGGAGCACAGCGCCGCCCTCAGTAAACATAACTGGCACCAAATATGCGATGGGTTGCGAGGTAATCTCTCCTCCTCCAGGGCCTGGCATCTTCTTCGACACATGATAGACCCCACACAAACTAAAAAGGAAACTCGGCTTACCCTCAAAAGGCTTATCCATAAACATCGATGTAGTCAGCAATCGCTCTTAGCCCAACTGCAATCAACTTATACTACTGTGGGCCAAGCAATATCCTATCCAAACTACATAGGCCCTGATCAACCCTCCCTAGATGCCGCCATTATGGAGATCGAAGTTAGATCAGCCCTCCTTAAGCTACGCAACTCAACCCCTGGAGAGGACAAAATCACCAATGTCATGCTCAGAAACCTAGATGACCGTTCTCTTTCCCTGCTCACTGAATACTTTAACGAGTGCTGGGAAGCGGGGCAGCTACCGGATGAATGGAAGCACGGTAAAATAATATTCATTCCTAAACCAAACAAGCCCATAAATGCCCAAAATCTCCGCCCCATCTCCCTGACATCATGCCTGGGGAAACTCTTTGAGCATGTCATCCTCAACCGTCTTACGCAACACATGGAATCCCATGGACTGTATCCCCATAGCATGCTAGGTTTTCGAGCTCATTTATCGGCGCAGGACGCCCTACTACAGATTTCAAATGCTATCCTCAATGATATGCCACACCACACCAGAGCAATACTGGCAGTAGACCTCACCAAAGCATTTGATAAGGTCACGCACAGTGCTATCCTGCAAAGCATTCAAGAGCTGCAGCTAGGGCCTAAGGTCTATAACTATATCAGGGCCTTCCTGAACGGACGCACCGCCTCCCTGCATATAGATGATATACAGACCCCCTCTTTCACACTTGGTAACATTGGCACCCCGCAAGGCGCAGTGTTGTCGCCATTCCTTTTTAATATTACCATGATCCCGCTGGCAAAGGCTTTAAGCAGTATCCCACACTTGGGACACACCATTTACGCGGATGATATCACGGTTTGGACCACATACGGCTCGGATGGAGACATAGAATCTACACTTCAAGAAGCGGCCACAGCTATATCTACCCACACGGAAAAAATTGGCCTTGAATGCTCCCCGACAAAGTCAGCACTCTTTCTACTCCGGCCGCGGCGTGTTCCTACCGCCCCCATAACAATTTATTTGCACGATACTCCCATACCACAAACCCCCAACCTCCGCATTCTTGGTATGAACTTACAGGACACGGGGAAAAACGACCTTACCCTGAAGGCACTAAAACAGTCTACTTACTCCGTCATCCATCTTTTGAGAAGGGTTTCACACTCACGAGCCGGCCTAGATGAAGCTGACAATTTAAAGGTACTACATGCCTTTGTGCTCAGTCGTATTCTTTACACCTCTCCTTACCTGAACCTCTCCTGTGCAGACAAAGATAAAATCAACGCCTTAATCCGCATGGCTACCAAAGCAGCGCTCAACCTACCGAAGACCACTAGCACGGACAGGCTCTTAAAACTAGGAATGCACAACAATATACAAGAACTTATAGAGGCACATCGGTACACACAGTACCTTCGGTTGGCTGGCACGCAAACAGGACGACATATACTGGACACTCTCGGCATTCGCATACCCGCACATGCTGAAGAGTTAAACCCTCTCCCTCAGGCCGTGCATTCAGCGCTTATCCTCAAACCTCTTCCTAAGAACGTCCACCCAGAACACCATCAATCCCGCCGCGTCGCGCGAGCCAAAGCTCTCCATAAACACTATGGGACTGCAGAGGATGTCCGCTGGGTGGACGCCGCATGTGGTTCAGACCGTTCGGTAGCCGTGGCCTACAATCCAGCAGCCCCCCCACTCACTCACTTCATAGACCCTCCCTGTAACTCGGAAGAAGCAGAGGAAGTGGCTATAGCCTTAGCAATCGCCCAAACAGATGCGGCTTACATACTTAGCGACTCCAAAACAGCCATACTTAACTTTGCCCGCGGACGCGTCCATCCTCCCGCGTGGCAAATATTGAGAATGTGCACCCTGAATTCTGACAGGCGTATTGAGCTTATATGGGTGCCGGCTCACTCTGGCAATCCCGGAAATGAGGCCGCCGATAACATAGCCCGAGGACTTATTAGCCGGGCAAATGGCGACCCATGCCGGGACTTCTCGAGGGAGCGGGCACATACATTTTCTGAGCTCACACAGCAAGCACGCCTTGCCCGTCGACTCTACTCCCCTCCCCACTCCCAGCTGTCGCACTCCCAACAAATCCTCTGGAGGCGTCTTCAAACCCGAACGCTTCTCACCCCTCAACGCCTATCCTACTACCGACCCGTTTCCCCCGAGTGCACTCTCTGTGGAGAGTTGCACGCCACCTTGGACCACATTCTTTTCGGCTGCCCTGCCGATCCTCCCCCGCAGGGACAGCCCGCCATCGGATCATGGGAGGAATGGGAGGCCCTCCTTACGTCGCAGGACCTGGACATACAACGTCGCTGTGTGGACCGGGGTGCCAGTGCCATGGCCCTACGTGACCTGGACACATGCACGTAATGTGAGGGCCGTGCGGTGGCCCTGGGCCCTTGAAGGGTCTGAACTCGCTCGTTTAATAAAGTTTTTTCCTCCTCCTCCTCCTCCTACTTGAGTGCCCTGTGTGTACTATGAACGCACCATGGAGAGGCTCTCCTCTGTGCCTTTAACAATGAACTGTGTTTTAGGTACCTTAGTCTGCCCTATGCAACAGAGACTCGCAATGAATTTTTTTATTTACGTATTTGAAAGACATTGGACTCCTTGACAAACTCTAAATTCACCTTGTATGTTATCCTCAGGCATTTTTTAAACTGTTAACTTTATAAGCACTTTTGTCGGATTACGAATTTCATCATTTCTTTTTATACCATTACTCCACAAAGCACCTTAAAACGTATATATAGGGCGCATTCTATCTTCCCCTTCATTTCTTTTATTTTCCTCACCATTCTCTTTGAATATTTCCCTCCCGAATACAGCCTCCTGCACACAGTAGCATGCCAGCGAAATCTGAACGCCGGCATCTGAACGCCGGTTTACAGGAAGGGAAAGGCGCAGTATCTGTCACACTTGCTCTGTGGACACCTGAACCGCGCCGTCAGGGAAGGGATGAAGTTGGTAGTGAAAGTGGAGAGAAAGTGGAGCCGTAGTAGAGTTGATTGGTTGATTGGTTCACAGGAAAGGAAAGGCGCAGTATCTGTCACACTTGCAGCTGTGGACACCTGAACCGCGCCGTAAGGGAAGGGAGGAAGGTGGGAGAGAAAGTGGATAGAGAGAAAGAGGAGTCGTAGTGGAGGGCTACGGAGTAATTTGGACCACCTGGGGATCTTTAACGTGCGCTGACATCGCACAGCACACGGACGCCTCTTCGTTTCGCCTCCATCGAAACGCAGCCGCCGAGGTCGGGATCGAACCCGGGTACTCCGGCACAGTAGTCGGGCGTCTTACCACTGCACCACCCCGGCGGGGCACCGTAGTAGAGGGCTACGGAGTAATTTCGACCACCTGGGAATCTTTAACGTGCGCTCAACGCCGGCAAAGTTCACTGTTTTCATGAAAGGGTCTCTCTATATATGGAGGAGGAGGAGGAAGATGAGGAGGAAAGGCGGGGAGGTTAACCCGTAAACGAAACAGGTTTTCTATCCTGCACTGGGGTAAGGGGGTGAGTGGATATAAAAGTTGTGATAGAAGGATGATTGAAGTTAGTACAGTCACATAAAAGACATGCCACATCGCATCACGTCACAGTCATATCCCGTAACATAACAGCAAACTCATAGTCTTTCGATTAGGCCTGTGCTTTTCATAAAGCGGAGCAGTGCCTGGGAGGCCTTCACCGCAGGCGATCTCTGTGGCCAGGCACCTAAAATTTTATTTTCACTAAATGGTCGTCGATCTAGATGCTCCAGCATACGGCACAGACAGTGTCTTTTATCACAGTATATTGGGCTGAAAGAGACCGACTGGCACAACAGATTAGCGCGGAACCCCGATAGAACGCTGTGGCGAATGCCTAACAATGGCACAGCACCCGTGACGACAGGCGGATTCTGACAGGATCGCTCTTTTCTTTTTTTTTTTTGTACACCGGGTTGAGCGCGCTGTCTCGGCCTCGCGAGGGCAGGTGAGACACTACTGATTTATTTTTTTTTTAGGAATGGAAAGGCGCGGTAAATGTCTCACTTGTTTTCTGTGGACACCGCAATCTCGCCTTAAGGGAAGGGAGGAAGGTGGGAGTGAAAGTGGAAAGATGAGCCGTAGTGGAGGGCTACGGAGCAATTTCGACCACTGGGGATCTTTAACGTGCGCTATTCAATGCAAGCGCCCAGTGGAAAGACGTGACCCTAGGAGTTTTGCCTTTCCTTTTTTATGAGAGAGAGGGTTTAGTAATCTTAAAGTTGAAGGGGGCGCTGGAAGTCGTAACGAACCAGTCAGGTTGACGTTGGTTGTGATTGGTCGTTGCGGAAATTAGGGCTGGACCTAAGGGGGTTAAAACCGAGCTCGAGTGCACGGTCCGGCGTTCCGGACTAGGTTTTGATGCTCGGCATTGTCGGCTATGCCGAGGTGGGGAATCTTTCTCTTTTAATCGGTTCCAGCCTGTATCTCTGCTGCAAATGTTGTAAATATTTGCTGTGTTTATAAAATTCAGTTTTCTTCTCGTCAACTCCTGCCCTCAAGTCTTCGCTCATACCGTCTCCGACGGAGCGTCTCTGGCGCAAGGAACGTCCACTGCAACATACCATCTCAGACGGGCACCCCTGGTGCACAGGGCTAAAGAACCAACAACGGAACTTCACTGGGGCACTCACAAAGAATGTGGCCTATAGGCTCGTCGCACCCACAGTTTGTACTGTAAGAAACAGTAAAATATATAATGGTAAGTTACAATAAAATATATGATGTGAAGTCTTATATATGGTAAAATATCAGGAGGATCGCTTCGAGCAGCTCGAAGCCATAGGACGTGCTTGGCCGGCGCACCCGAGCCACGCGAAGCAGCTCGTGCCGCCGTTCCATCGGCGCTTGCCCGCAGCCTATCTCCAGGCTGCGAGACATAGCTTTTTTCATTCTCCTGCAGATAAAAGCTCCGTGCCCGGTTTCCTGCTTCGGTTCCACTCCCGGTGGCTGTTCCCGCCGGCGCTCTGCGAGGTCGCCCGGCGGTTTTTTAGCCGCTATTTCCAACCTTCGGACTTCGACTGCGGTGGCTCTCGCTGGCACTTAGCCGCCAGCGGGCACAGCTGCCAGACACCATCGCCGGTCGGTCGCGCTTTCAGTGCGACTGACTGGTACCTTTTCCCGGTTGCGGCGGCGGCCTTAGCCTTCGGCCCTTATTGTCCGCTGGCGGATATTTCGCCGCATCAACCGACGACTTCACTTGTGCTGCGCCGGCTGCCGCTAGGCCTTTTCGGGCTCAGCCGTGCCCAGCTTCTGGTCGTTCTTCGTTCCAGCGGCGGCGATGCCTGCACGGAAGCCTACCACGTCCGCTTCACAACCATCTGCGGACGCAGGGGCGATGCATTCTGTATCGCCCACAACTTCTCCTTCGTCGCGGGGGTCCGGTTCATCTGCCCGGAGTGCGGGCTTGGCGTTTTTAGACGGCGGTTGTGCCTTTATCGCCGCGGTCGCGGAACACTAGCCGGCCGCTTCACCGCGGCACGACACCGAGACCCGCGATCCAGGTGAGCGGCCCGATGTCGCGTCGGAGACTGCGGCCGAGCGGTCGCCCGTCCGGGCTGCCGCTTCGCAGGAGCCGCATTCTCATTCCGAGGTGCTCATTGACCAACGACCTGCGGACGAGCCGCCGCTCACTGAGCGGCTCGAACTCGGATTTGCGGCAATGCCCGCATTCGATGACGTCGCCAAATTCCAGGACGAGCTCACGCGCCTCGTCAACGCGCCGGAGAGCAAGCTGGCGCTTGCTCTCCGCTCGTCCATTACGAGACTCTTCGGCGGCGTCGTCGCACGCTGCGCCGAATATCAGACGCTGGCGTCTGACGCCCGCGGGCGCGCCGAGGTGCTCCGCGATATGTGGACGGCTGAAAGGAGGCAGTCGTCCGATCTCCGCGACCGCCTCTCCAGGGCGGAGGAGCGCCTTCGCGCCGCTACGGCGTCCCGACCGCCTCCGCCGCACACCTTCGCGGAGGTCCTGAGAACGTCGCCCGGACGACTCCCGGCGTCGTCATCGGTCATACAACCATCTGCGACCGGCCAGCGCCCTCAAAACATCGAGCGGCAAATCCCAAATCACGTAGCGTTTCTTACGCCCACGTCGTCGACGATAGCCGCGGCTCAGGTCATTCAGACCCTAAAGCGCAACATCTCGCCAGAAGAAGAGGGCATAGGCCCCGTCACCCTAAGACCAACGAACGCGGGAGTAACAGTCCTTACGAACGACCGCGCAACAATAGACAACCTAAGAACTGCCGTTGAGAGAAACGAAGCCACTCGCACGGTTATCGCGATAAGAATAGCGGAGCGCCGTCGGCCACATGTCGGGGTCTGGGGGGTGGACCCTGACGTGGCCGACGACGATTTGATCTCTAATATAGTCTGTAAAAATAGGGATCTATACCTAAACGCGGAACACATTACGCGTAAGTACACTTTTCGCGCACGTAATGGAACAAAAACGCACGTCTTTACGGTTGACGCTAGCGCCTACAATAAGATCATGTCAAAAGGCAAACTAAACATTGGCTGGTCATCTGCACAAGTTGCGGAGGACTTACATGTGCCGATGTGTACGTTTTGCTCCACATACGGGCATTCGCGTCGAAACTGCCGCGCCGCTTCAGATATAAGCAGGACGACCCGTACGCGCTGCGCGGGGCCGCACGCGGCGCCCGACTGCGCCGTCGCTGAGGGCGGCGCCTCGGTTGCGTGCGCTGTGTGCCGCCGCGCTGGTCGCGAGGGTCCGCCACATAGCGCCGGCTCGAGCGGGTGCCCGATACTGGCCACACGGTTGGCGCGATTACGCCAGAGAACGGATTATGGCGCGCGATAAGAAAGGGCCGCCGCGGTCGGAGGAGCTGGGAGCCGTGCTACTTTTTCTTCTATCTATAAGTATAAACGGCCTGTATTCATTCTTCTTCTTTCAATCGAACTTATTCTACGAGCGAGTAAAAATAACAATTCTAACCCTCATCTTCTTCTTCCACGAAACAATGCGAGCGCTCTTTCACATCTACTTTCTTCGAAAAAATTCAAACCTCGCTCTATTATTCGCATTTTTTCGACACGGTTCTCTGGCTCCTTCGACATGCATTTTCCACCTACCGGCCCTGCGCTATCGCGGCAATGGAGAGCCATGTTTATTTTAGTCTTTCAAAAATTCAAAACAAATACCACAAACATGTGCCATACCGTTTGTGGTATTTGTTTTGAATTTTTGAAAGACTAAAATAAACATGGCTCTCCATTGCCGCGATAGCGCTGGGCCGGTAGGTGGAAGGTAGGTAGTAGGTGTGCCATACCGTTAGCGTGTGCAATATTACGTTCCGTCTCCCAGACGCACACAATTACATGGACACCTGGACACGAAGGCCTAGAAGGAAATGAGGTAGCGAATGATCTAGCCCGAGCTCTTACAAACCGGGCGGATCCCCATCCCTACCTCACCCCTCTCCTAGGACCCTACGGCGACAGGCTGAAACACCTACGGTTAGAAAGAAGAATTTTCTCACCCCCACACAAACACCTTCCTTCCTCGGACGCTATAGACTGGAGAAAAATACAAACAAACACATTCCCTAATCTTCAAATTTTAAATAAGATAAGCCCAACAAAATACACGAGTTACTGTCCTTGGTGCGGTGCAAGCCCCACTCTCTTTCACATCTCTTGGGAATGCCAGGACAAACCTGGCCCAACGTTAATAGTGCCATGCCCGACACACGAGCAGTGGGAGGCGGCCCTGACCAGCGACAACCTGGACCAGCAAGCCTGGATTATCCAGCTAGTCCGCAAGTCAGCTGCTGCCAGCGGAGCCCTGGACTAGGGGCACCGACCACCCAGCTCCTGCGAATATTTACTAGTTATATGCTCATTAAAAGTTTTCTCTCTCTCTGCCATACCGTTATTTTTCTTCTTTTCATACTCCTATTACAGAGGCGAGCACCTCTAAATTTTCTTATCTTCTTCTTCTTTCTTTTCAACTAAAACGCGTAAACGCTCCTTCGCATCATCTGCTTTCACATCCATTCGTTTTCGATAGATATTTTCTGAATTCTTCTTCTCCCTCTTTTATTTTAACCATAACATTTCACCACGTGCACCCTGCGGCCTTCCAATGAATCCTCTGTTGCTTCTTTACTTATTATTTAAAACTTATTCTCAAATTTTTTTTACAACCACTTCTATTTTCGAACGTTTTTGTACGACCGCTTAAGGGGCGCTTTTTCACCTCCTTTTCTTCTTTTTTCTAAGAAATTTCATGCTCGCTTCTTAATCGGAAATTTCTCAACATGGCTCTCCATAATTTTTCTGTCGCCGCGTTTTCCAAGCCATTTCTTCGGTTCACGGCGGTTGCGACGGATCTTACCCCAATCGTTTCCCAAAGAGTTCAGTTCAGTTCAGGCGTTCAGTCGTGTCCGACTCTTCGTGACCCTATGGACCATGTCACGCCACGCTTTCCGATCTCTCACTATCTTCTTAACATCACATAGCTTCATCTGCAATGCCTCGAGAATGCCATCTAACCATCGCGTTCGCTGCCTACCCCTTCTCCGGCGACCCTCAACCTTTCCCAACATCAAATCTTTCTCCAGCGACTCCTCTCTTCTCATCAGATGACCAAAGTAGCTGAGCTTTAACTTTAGAATTTGACCCTCCAATGAGCAGTCAGGGTTTATGGTCGACAATATCGACTGATTTGATCTTCTGGCAGTCCAAGGAACTCTTAAGAGTCTTCGCCAGCACCACAATTCAAACGCGTCAATTCTTCGGCGGTCAGCCTTTTTCACAGTCCAACTCTCGCATCCATACATCACAACTGGAAAGACCATAGCACGGGTTATACGGATCTTGGTTGGCAGACTAATGTATCTGCTCTTTACTAGGCGGTCAAGGCTAACCATTGCTCTCTTTCCCAGAAGCAGGCGTCTCCTAATTTCATGGCTGCAGTCTCCTTCCGAGGTAATCTTGGCGCCCAAGAACAGAAAATCTGTCACAGCTTCCACTTCTTGTCCATTGATGCTCCAGGACTTGATAGGGCAAGACGCCATGATCTTCGTCTTTTTAATGTTCAGTTTAAGCCCAAACTTCTCACTCTCTTCTTGTACGCGCATCAGAAGTCTCTTGAGTTCCACTTCACTTTCTGCCATTAAAGTGGTATCATCCGCATATCTAAGGTTGTTGATACGTTTTCCAGCAATCTTCACTCCAGCTGAAGACTCGTCCAGACCGGCCTTCCTCATGATGCACTCTGCATATAGGGTTAAATAGGCAGGGCGACAGTATGCAGCCTTGCCTCACCCCTTTCTCAATCGGAAACCAATCAGTAAGACCATGCCCAGTTCTGACTGTGGCCTCTTGCCCTTCATACAGGTTCCTGAGGAGACAGATGAGGTGAATTGGAACTCCCATCTCTTGGAGAGCTTGCCACAATCTGCTGTGATCTACGCAGTCAAACGCTTTCGCATAATCAATAAAGCAGAAGTAAATGGGTTTCTGGAACTCTCTTGCTTTTTCCATGATCCAGCGAAGGTTGGCAATTTGGTCTCTAGTTCCTCTGCCCTTGCGAAACCCAGCTTGCACGTCCGGAAGCTCCCGATCCACATACTGCTGCAGCCTACCTTGCAGGATTTTTAACGTCACCTTGCTAGCATGCGAAATAAGCGCGATCGTGCGGTAGTTGGAACAATCTTTGGCACTGCCTTTCTTTGGAATGGGGATGTAAACTGACCTCCTCCAATCCTGTGGCCACTGCAGGGTTGTCCAAATCTTTTGACATAATGTATGCAGTGTGTTAACAGCGTCGTGGTTGAGGTTTTGAAGCAACTCAGCTGGAATACCATCAATTTCGCTTGCTTTGTTCTTAGCAAGGCTGGCTAAGGCCCATTCAACTTCACTCTTCAGGATGCCCGGCTCGAGATCAGTAATCACAACCGTCCTATGTTGGGTTTGCACATCCGGGTCCTTCTTGTACAGTTCTTCTGTGTATTCCTGCCACCTCTTCTTTATCTCTGAGGCTTCAGTGAGGTCCTTGCCCCGTTTGTCCTTTATCACTCCCAGCTTAGCACAGAAGCTTCCTTTGATATCTTTGATTGTCTTATACAGAGCTCCTGTGTTCCTTAATTGGCTGTTGTCCTCAACTGCTTGACACTGTATGTTCAGGAAGGCATTCTTATCTCTCCTTGCTATTTTCTGAAAATCCGCATTGAGAACCTTGTATCTTTCTCTTTCCCCCATACCTTTTGCCATCCTCCTTTCCTCAGCTATTTGCAAAGCCTCTTCAGATAACCAGTTTGCTTTTTTGCATTTCTTTTGCTTTGGAACTACCTTAGTAGCAACTTCTTGTATTATATCACGAACATCAGTCCACATCTCTTCGGGCTCTTTGTCTTCTAGATCTAATTCTTGAAATCTTTCCCAAAGAGAGCCGTCCGCTATTCATTTATTTCTTCTCCAAAAATAAGGCGCTTCAAATTGGAAGGCCGCTTTTATTTCAGATGCGGGGATTGAGACTGTTCTTTCGGTTATGCACCAATTGGTGCCTTTTTTTTTTTGCGGACGGCGCTCTATGTTCCACCAGAGCATTTTTCTTTTCTATATGTGCCCCAAAAGGTTCGCCTCGGGTCGGTGGTTCAACAATTGGTTACATCCATCATTTCATTGCATTTTTTGGCTTTCACAAACTCTAAATTACAATGATTTTAATCTGTCATTTAAATTCATACAGGCTAATTTGGACCACTGCAGGGCGGCGACACCTGTTTTGGTGGATCAGATGAATTTGGGAAATTTTGATTTCGCTCTGGTGTGTGACCCGTACACCAGGGCAGATACGATTCCAGGAGTGCCTCCCCATTGGGTGGTCTTCCGTGTGCCGTTGCAGCCGTGCTGTGCCATATTTGCGCGAACCACAAATTTTGATTATTTCCCGGTTAAATTGTCGCAGCGTGTAATCTCCGTTCTTTGCGCGTCTACCACACAATCTTTCTTTCTGGTGGCGGCCTACGCGCCGCCCTATTTCCCTATGTCACCCACCCTGGACGACATCACTAATTCGCTTATTTTAACAGAGGGGACGCCCGTGGTTGTAGCAGGCGATTTTAACGCCAAGCACACCGTGTGGGGACCGGAGGCTTGTGACGCGAGGGGAGGGGAGTTCCTTTGCTTCGCGATGTCCTCCGGACTCCTTATTTTAAACGATCCGGCGTCCCCTCCTTCTTATTCTACACCATATACAGATAGTTGGATCGACATCACCCTCGCTTCTCCGTCATTGGTGCGGGCTGAGATTGCGTGGGATGTGTCGGACACCAGCACATTTTCTCAACACAAACACATCACAGTCAAAATTGGTGTCCAGGGTGGTAGCAAAGAAAAGCGATTGACATATAGGGATACAGGTAGACTATTGGCGCATTTATCTACCTGTACTTTTTTTGATTCTGTGGTCCGCGCGCAATTGGTTTCGGCGGACGGACTTGAATTAATTCTATCCAAATTCTACGAAATTTATGACGCATTAAGAGAAAAGTACTCGTCCTCTTGTCGGGATGCAAACGCACCACGATTCGATTCCGGTGGACCGATAAATTGGCACTCCAACGTGAAAAAAGTCCGTGCAATGCGCAGACGTTACCAACAAACCAAGAATTATTTATTGCTTAAAGAATTCGGCAACCAATATTACACAGGTCTCGCCTCGTTCCGCGCCGCGTGATTCTCATATTAGAGAAATGGCCAGAGCTGCTATTAAAACGTCCATCTATGAAAACTGTTTCAACCGAACGCGATGACCCATAATTCTGCCACCAATAAAATATTCGGACGATTCGATGACAAAGTCAACGTTAGAAACAGCCCAGTTGCTCCTAAATTCACAGGTAGCGTGTGACAGCAAGGCGGACGACAAACCGTGCCATGCCGAACTCCGCGCAGTTGCAGCGGACAATAGTTTAGGGGGTCCTCACGACGTGCCATTCAGTTTTGGCGAGATTGACATGGCGGTCTCTCGAGTCAAGAATGGCACGGCGTCTGGCCTGGACGGTTTGACTCCGCGGGTTGTCCGCGGGCTGTGGCGCGCTCATCCAAATTTCTTTGTATTTATTTTTTCTGCGGCTCTGAAACTGGGCCATTTTCCGATGGTCTGGCGCAAGGGCCGCATAATCTTTCTGCCCAAACCGGGTCACCCACCGGAGGGGGCCGCGTCTTATAGGCCAATCGTGATGAACTCTACGCTAGGCAAAGTGTTGGAGCGACTGCTCTACGGCCGCATATACCACTTTCTAGAAAAACATAAATTATTACATCAGAATCAATTCCGCTTTACAAGACAGTGTGGCGCAGTGCACGCTCTGCATGCCCTGGTAACCAAAATTCGAGAATTGCGGGCAGCCGGCCTCCACGCACTAATAATATCAATAGATTTCAGAGGACAGCGTCTGGCACCCGCTGGTTATCGGATCGCTCCGTGACTGGGGATGCCCTATGAATCTCTGCGCACTGCTGCGGTCATTTTTATCGGACCGCGAGGTGGTTTACCGCTGCAAAGCGGGAGACGCAGTCGCGCGTCCCACCTTGGGCAGCCCGCAGGGTTCTCCGCTGTCACCGCACCTTTGGAATGTTGTGGTGCGTGGATTGCTTGACCTGCTGATGCCAGAGGGGGTAATGCTCCAGGCCTATGCGGACGATGTCATCGTCCTTGTGCCTGGCCCCAAGAGAGGTGAGCTGCAGAGCTTGGCGGTGGACGCTCTCAGCCGAGTGGCGAAGTGGGCGAGGAAGGCGAGAGTTACCATTAGCGCGGAGAAAACGGTGTCGTCCTGGTCTCTCCTGTTCGGGGAGGTATGGGTCGCACACCTCCGACCGTTCGCCTTGACGGTGTGCTCTTGCAATTCAAGCCTGCCGTCAGGGTCCTCGGAGTTTCCTTTGACCGCACTGTCTCGTTTATAGCCCACGGCGACCATCTCAAGAAGCGCGCTGAGTTGCTTTCCGTACGCCTTAGCGCTTTCTTGCGGCTAAGCGGTACTCCGGCACCTAAGCAGGTCAGGGCACTTTACAATCAGGTTGTACTGCCCGCAATTACATACGCGTCTCCAGTTTGGTGGACTGAGTGTCCCCATTCGGGACTCCGTGCTAGGTTGACAACTTTGCAGAGGGCCCCGTTATTGGCGTTGGCGGGAGCCTACTGCACAACTAGCACGAGGGCGCTGGAAATTTTACTCCGCGCGCCGCCTATCCAGTTTGAGCTGTATCGGCTAAACGCCGAGTTTGCATTATTTGCACTCAAATTGGACACCTCTTTCGGAACACAGTCGTTCAGGGCTTCAGAAGTGGAGCGGCCGTTTGACGACAGTCTCCAGCATCCTGCAGAAGTTTATTCTTTCGAGCATGTTCGTCTAGATGTGGCGACCGCGGTGACTTTGGCGTCGTCACCTGTGTCGCACGTCTATACAGGCGGTTCGTATACTTGTGCATTTGCCGGCGCAGCGTACGTCATCTTTTCGCCCCGCGGCCGCATAACATCGGTCGGCCGTTTCCGTGTTGAGGGCGCATCAGGTGCGTACAACACAGAATTAATTGCATTCGAGGAGGCGGTGAGGAGTGTGGAGAGCGCACGGGAGTTGCCTCCTGTGTATTTTTATACGGATTCGCTTTCGCTCCTCACTGCGCTTTCCGTTTATACTACGACTGACCCCAGAATTGCCTTGATCAAGGAAATTTTAGCGGCGGTCTCCTCCCGTAGGCGAGTTCGGTTGTTTCATGTTCCTGCTCATCAGGGAATATTGGGCAACGAATTGGCTGGTATAGTTGCCTCTAGAGCCAGCCGATCACCGCGTGTGAGAGCCTCGGTGCAGTCAAAGATTGCAGTTCGAGCTCTTATGCGCAGGGTGGTTCTTGGCAACTGGGCTGTTTGGTGGCAGAACAACAATGAGGGCACTGGAATTTATTCCTGGGTACCTAGTGTACTACATATTCCAAATCATTTCCCTCCGCCGAGGCCACTGGTCAGGTTGTTGACCGGTCACGGCAGATTCCCTGCATATTTTCACAGATTCGGTCTAAGTAAATCATCTTTGTGCCCTTGTGGATATCCTGAGGGCAACGTCACTCATTACTTAACTACGTGTCCGTTAACAAAATCTGTCGTTGATAAAATGCCGAAATTGGGAGATAATCAAAATTTAAATTACATACATTGGCTTGGAAATAAAAAATTGTGTGCATTACTTTTTAACAAATTGTCTCAATTGTAAGTAACCATTTACCAAATTATGGCAGAAATTAGTTTAATTTTATTTATTTACACCGGACACAACCCCTGCCATTCACCTGGACTTAGAGAGGGCCTGTCAGGCCACAGAGGTGGACCAAAATTGGTCCGCCCTCTCAAATCTGAGGTAATGGAGGGATAGCTTAGCGAATTTTTTGTCAATATGTACATATTCATAATTTCTCTACACAGTGCACCCACATATCTGTCTAACACATGCTACACATCAAAAATTTAAAACGCTTTATATCACTTTTCAAAATATAATTGGCGCTAGCGTCACAATCACAGCATTTACCACACACAGTCACTTAGACTCACCTAAATAATTTTACATGCATTTCATTGTTCTTATCCCTCTTGGACTTCTTCCCACGGCATTTCATTGTGCTATAATTTTTTTTCATTTCTAGACCGCTTTCTGCATACTATATCTCTCCCAGCTTTCTTTGTCTTTCCTACTTCTTTCCAATTTCCCATATGCCTCATTCTCTCTTCTTCTCGACCTAAACTAACATTTCTCTCACCTGCCTGTCTACTTTTCATCTTTACACCTTATTTATTTTCATCTTACTTCGCTTCCTATTTACAGTCCTCCTTAAATTCATTCTTTATTCTTTCATCTACTTCATTTCTATATTTCCTGTTTCATTGTCATTTTTTATTCTTTTAAATAATTTTATTCATCATTTAAGCACCAATAAAATGTTATTTTGGTGTTTTTTTGTTTTTTTTTTAGTGTGTGTCTTATTCTTTGTCTGTCCCCTTCTGGGCACTTTTATTAAAAATATGAAATATGAAAATTTTGAAATAAACCAGCTCTGCGAGGTAAGCCCACCCTCTGCGCTCGTTAAGCCCTTAGGATGCAGATGTGTTACCGTGACCACTTTTTATTTTTCCAACTGGCTTTTTCTACCAAATTAAACACTTTGGCCGACTGGGCCTTATTCATTTATTTTTGATTGGTTTAAGCCTGATATAGCTTAGCTGGTACAGGCTCATTCTCACTCCGCTTTATTTTTTAATTTACTTTCCATTATATTACTTTAGAAGTAGAAGTAGGCGGTATGATAGTTAGAGAGGATACCGGTAAGCTGTCTAAGGAGACAAAAGATTTGATTAAGAAACGCCAGAGTATGAAAGCTTCCAATCTAACAGACCAGATCGAATTGGCCGAGATATCAAAGCTAATAAATGCAAGGTGGCTGATATAAGGAAGTATAACATGGAGAAAATTGAGCATGCTGTAAAGAACGGGGGAAGCCTTAAAGCAGTAATGAAGAAATTGGGCATAGGCAAAAACCAGATGTATGCGATAAGGGACAAGGCGGGCAACGTCATCGCGAATATGGACAAGATAGTCAAAGTAGCCGAGGAGTTCTATACAGATCTCTACAGCAGCCAAAGTAGTCAGGACCGTAACGTGATTGGCGGCAGGGAAAAGCAGACAGACGTTCAACCAGTGACGAAGGACGAGGTCAAGAAAGCACTAGAAACTATGAAAAGGGAGAAATCAGTTGGAGAGGATCAGATAACTACAGATTTGCTAAAAGATGGGGGGGGGGGGATATCGCGCTAGAAAAACTGGCCACCCTGTGTACGCAGTGCCTGGTGTCATCGATGGTACCGGAACCATGGAAGAATGCAAACATTATCCTCATTCATAAGAAAGGAGACTCTAAGGACCTTAAAAATTGCAGACCAATCAGCTTACTGTCTGTTACGTAAAATATTTACTAAGGTAATCGCTAATAGAATCAGGACAACCTTAGACTGCAATCAAGCAAAGGATCAAGAAGGTTTTCGGAAACTGTACTTTACTATCGATCATATCCATACCATCAATCAGGTGATAGAAAAATGCTCGGAATATAACCAGCCCTTATACATAGCATTCATTGATTACGAAAAAGCATTTGACTCAGTTGAAACATCGGCAGTGATGCAGGCCTTGCGAAATCAGGGGGTAGACGAGCCGTACGTGAAAGTGCTGGAAGATATATATAGTGGCTGCACAGCAACCATAGTTCTGCATAAAGAAAGTAACAAAATTCCCATAAAGAAAGGTGTTAGGCAAGGAGACACAATCTTCCCAGTACTATTCACAGCTTGCTTAGAGGAAGTATTCATAGATTTGGAATGGGAGCAGTTAGGGATAAGGGTAGACGGAGAATACCTCAGTAATCTGCGATTTGCTGATGACATTGCCTTGCTAAGCAACTCGGGGGATCAACTGCAAATAATGATTTATGACCTAGACAGGAAAAGTAGAAAGGTAGGCTTGAAAATCAATATGCAGAAGACTAAGGTAATGTTCAACAGCCTCGGGAAGGAACAGCAGTTTACATTAGGTAGCGAAGTACTGGAGGTAGGCGAATATGTCTACTTAGGACAGGTAGTAACCGCAGATCCGTACCATGAAAAGGAAATAACAAGAATAAGATTGGGATGCAGCGCATTTGGCAGGCACTCTCAGATTATGACTAGCAGCTTACCGGTATCGCTCAAGAGGAAAGTATACAACAGTTGCATCTTACCTGTACTCACCTATGAGGCTGAAACGTGGAGGTTAACCAAGAGAGTTCTACTTAAGTTGAGGACAACCCAGAGGGCTATGGAACGAAAAATGGTAAGGGTAACATTAAGAGATAGAAAGCGTGCAGAGTGGGTCACAGAAATAACTCAAGTTACTGACATTCTAGTGGAAATTAAGAAGAAGAAATGGGCATGGGCAGGACATGTAGTGCGAAGAGAGGATAACCGATGGTCGCTTAGGGTAACAAACTGGATTCCAAGAGAAGGAAAGCGTAGCAGGGGGCGGCAAAAAGTTAGGTGGCGGATGAGGTTAAGATGTTTGCGGGGGTCAAGTGGTTGCAGCTAGCACAGAAGCGGGTTAAGTGGAGAAATATGGGAGAGGCCTTCGCCCTGCAGTGGGTACAGTCAGGCTGATGATGATTATATTACTTTGAATTAAATTCCTCCTGAAAGGAATAGCGGAAGACGTTTATAATTTTCTTATTAGCAAAGAGAACCTGAGCACCCCCGCTGATGTTATAAAGCATTGTAGAACATTTGAGGCTCTCAAGCTGGGAAGAATTACACCTAAATTCGGAAGGCTGGCCAATGTCACCTCTGTAGCCAGTGTTGAAGCCTGTCCTTCAGTTCCCATGGCTGATATGATGCGAGAGATTGTACGCGAGGCAGTACTGCAAATTCTACTCTAAACCTTGTCAATATCAATATCAAAGATTGTCAATATCTAGGGACGCCATCTGTAGTGAAGAATGTGTGCGGCAGAGTTGTGCACCGCAGGCAGATGTTGCCGCCCTGCCCACTCCGTGGGTTCAACCTAGCGGCGCTTCGCATATAGACGATCAGCGCAGCTGTACTCTACGTTATGACCACCAGCCGATCGAAAAGAGGCCCGCCTACTCTGAAAATGTGGTTCGTCAGTAACGAGAGCCTCGCTACAACCAACGTCGCAACTTTGTTAGTTAGGACTCTTATGCTGATCGCTGGCGCCCTCAGCCTGTGTGCTACAGGTGTGTCATTGCGGGGCATATCGCTAGCTACTGCCGCCGCCGTTTTCCAACTGTCCAAGATTACCGACCCCACGCGAACATTCACGGACGGCTGCACACCGAACAGCGATCCCCGACTATGCCTACTGGGGACTCATACCATTCGACATATTTGCGGAATTCATCTCCTGCATTTGATCGTAGTGTGACGCCGCCACCCCACGCAGGCGCAGGTCTTCTTCCCCTCGACGTCGTTCTTCCCCTACGCCTCAGGGGAACTGGGAGGCGCGGCCGATGGAGGTGAGGCCGCCGGCGAGTCGATGACGTCCATACCTCTGCCCGTGTTGATGTTAAATAACAAATTGCAAATGTTTGTTGATGGTGTGAAAACAATGGCTCTTGTGGACACTGGTGCTACAGTATCTCTTATGAGTTTGAGGTTTAAGAGCCGTTTAGGCAGAAAAGTAATGTTCAGTGGTGACCGTGCAGTGTTATTCCGTGGTGTCGGTGGTGAACCTTTAGTTCCTCTTGGTGTGTGTGCTTCGGATGTTGTTATTGACGGCCTCAGGTTTAGAGTAGAATTTACAGTACTTCCTCGGTCAACACATCATGTGATTCTTGGGATTGATTTTCTACAAGAGTGTGGTGCAACTTTAGGCTGTCGTACGGGAGAGATCGCTTTGAATCCTTCACTACTTTCGGTTCTTGTGGATGACTCGACACATGAATTTGGAGCATTTGCTGTGGAAGAAGACACAATTGTGCCAGCGTTATCAGCAGCATTCGTGCGGGTTTTCTCTATTCGGAACCAGTGCGAATCTTTTGAGGCTATAGTAGAACCTACGAGATTCACCTGCTCTAAGAAGAGTATCCTTGTGCCTCGTTGCGTCATTCCCGTGACTAGAGGCCGCACTGGGCTGTGGGCAGTGAACCACTCCGAAGAGCCAACTGTGTTGCCTCGGGGCTAAAACTCGCCGGTTTCGAGGAAGGCATATCCGGTTCCGTCGCGGCGTTAAACAGCTCTGTCACTGAGCAGCAGGTGCGACCAGGCATGGAGACCCAAGTTACGGCTATAATTAGTAAGTCTCTTTCTACAACTGAGCGTCGTATTCTAGTGGAACTACTACTGAAACACGTGACAGTGTTCGACTTTGCCAAGGATGACTCAATGCCACTGCCTACCAGTCGTATTCATCACACGATCAACACTGGGTCCGCACCTCCAATACGTCAGAAGCCCTATCGAGTCTCAGCAACTGAACGTAAGGTAATAGATGAGCAAGTTCAAGACATGCTAAAGTGTGGCATTATTCGAGAGTCCTGTAGGCCTTGGGCAGCTCCAGTTATCCTTGTTAAAAAGAAAGATGGCACATGGATGTTTTGTGTTGACTACCGCCGTTTAAATTCAGTCACGAAGAAAGATGTCTACCCGCTTCCACGTATAGATGACGCAATTGACTGTCTGCACTCAGCTTCATACTTTTTTTCTATTGACTTGAGATCCGGTTACTAGCAAATCTCCATGTACATTGCAGATAAAGAAAAAACGGCATTCGTAACACCGGACGGACTTTATGAATTTAACGTTATGCCTTTTGGATTATGTAATGCACCTGCCACATTCGAGCGGTTCATGGATACAATTCTACGTGGACTAAAGTGGCAAGTTTGTTTATGTCATTTGGACGACGTTGTAATTTTTGGCAAAACATTTTGTCAGCACAACAGCAGTCTGGATATCGTAATTGTATGGAACGAGCTGGTCTTGTACTGAATGCAAAGAAATGTCATTTTGGCGATCGTGAAACAATTGTCCTCGGTCACTTTGTTGACAAAGCAGGTGTTCGACCAGATCCCAAGAAAATTGAAGCCGTCAAAAGTTTTACCGTGCCCAAATCAGTAAAAGAGCTGCAGAGCTTTTTGGGGCTATGCTCGTACTTTCGACGCTTTATACCAAGGTTTGCAGACATCGCTTACCCACTTACGAGTCTGCTGCATAAAGATACACCATTCAATTGGACCAGCGAATGTGACTCAGCTTTCCGTCATCTGAAGTTTCTTTTGACCTCGGGCCCAATCCTCCGCCACTTCTGCCCATCAGCTCCAATTGAAGTACACACTGACGCAAGTGGTGTCGGTATCGGCGCTGTACTTATACAACGTCATGGACGCGATCAGCACGTGATAGCGTATGCCAGCCGCTCGTTGAATAAATGTGAAAGAAATTACACGGTTACGGAGCAAGAATGTCTAGCCGTTGTTTTCGCTGTACAGCGCTTTCGTTCCTATCTGTACGGGAATGCTTTCACGATTGTGAGCGACCACCATTCCCTTTGCTGGCTCGTGAGTCTTCGTGACCCCTGTGGGCGGCTCGCTCGATGGGCTTTACGCCTACAGGAGTTTAATTTTACTGTGGTGCATAAAAGCGGCCGTAAACACTCAGATGCTGACTGTCTTTCGCGTTTGCCGCTTCAAACGACTGATAATGACTCAGACAATTTCGATGAATATTTGGCTCCAATTTCACAAACCTTCCCCGATCTCCGAGTTTTCCGAACCGAGCAACGTAAAGACAAAACATTAACTTCACTGTTTGATTCCGCCAACGATCCTATGAAGAACACATTTAGCATTCTTTACAAGAAAAATTTCACCTCTGGGGGAGCACGTATGCTTCTTGTCGTTCCGGAAAGCCTACGTATCACAGTTCTAGAAATGACGCATGATGCCGCCACGTCTGGTCACCTGGGAGCGGTCCGAACACTCCACCGCACACAGCAGCCATTTTACTGGCCGAAGATGCGTTCAACGATCAAGCGATATGTAGCCAGCTGTGTGCAATGCCAGGGCTTTAAGCTGTCGACTTCAAGCCCACATGGAAAACTGCAGCCAGTCACACCTCCAACAGCCCCGTTTGAGCAAGTTGGCATTGACCTTCTTGGACCTTTCCCACGGTCCTCTAAAGGAAACCGATAGATTCTTGTGTGCGTTGATTATTTAACCCGCTACTGTGAGACAGCCGCGATACCATCCGCTACTGCGTCTGAAGTATCAAATTTCTTACTTCGACTCGTCATTCTTCGGCACGGCCCTCCTGCAGTCATCATTAGTGACCGTGGACGCCTATTCACAGCGGACATTGTCGAAGAACTTCTTCGCCTCAGCGCCTGCAGTTTTCGCCACTCCACGCCGTATCATCCTCAAGCGAACGGTGTGGTAGAACGAACTAATAGGACGCTTACCACTAGTCGGCTATGTACGTCGCTGCAGGCCACAAGGACTGGGATGACGTTTTACCATTCATTACTTATGCATATAACACAGCGCAACATGAGACAACAGGCTACAGCCCCTTCTACCTTCTCTATGCTCGCACGCCTCGCTGTGCCCTCGACACCATACTGCCATTTTTCATTCATGACGAACCTTCTCTTGCTACCACACTCTGCAGAGCTGAAGAAGCCCGCCAGCTGTCCAGAGTTCGAATTTTATCTTCACAAGAACTTTCTGAGAACCGCTACGACGCCCGACACCAGCAAGTTTCTTATGCTCCTGGTGACTATGTGTGGTTGTGGACACCTCTCAGTAAGCGTGGTCTTTGTCAAAAACTGCTGTCACACAACACCGGACCGTTTGTTGTGTTAGAACGCATCAGTGACCTGAATTACGTCATAGCACGCATAACGGCGAATGGTCGACGGTCACGGCAGTCTCAGGTGGTGCATGTAGCCCGCCTCAAGCGATTTAATTCCAGAGGATCTATGTACCTCGCCCGACGGGCTTCGTCTGCGAGGAGGGAAATGTCACGCGCCTTCGTAGAACGTCGACGGAAGATGAAGAACGGTCGGGTAGATCGGTGAAGAAAGAAGAGCAAGGACAGAGGGACGTTTGTACGCTTCGCCGCAGTCCTGTTTGGACCGATCCCTGTAAATAAACCCCACAAAGCACATAACAATATTGTAGGGTATAATATGGCAGGGTATGTGCAGTTCAGAGTACTAAAGCAACGCATGGAAGTGTAGGCAACCGTAATCTTGGGTGGCGGAACACTTTAGTTCTCCAAAGCGTTTCTAACGCCCGTTGACATCGCATAGATTACTGCCTTATTTGTATTTCGCATCAAGAAAATACTACCATTTCATACTGAATATGATCTCACGACTTGGGTACCAGTATATAGACGCGAAAGCTAATAGGCGTTCTTGGTGGATTACACAGTGCGGATTCAAAGTCTTCCTTAAATGTCTCGCATGGCAATAAAAGCCGAACGCGACAGAACACTACAGAGAAAATTGCACTACACTGGAATAATCCGGAAATTTAAATTAATTTCCTTGTAAATCTGATCGACCCGCCGATGTTCCTTTTCTAATTTAAATCTTGCAATGCCTTTGACCATGCGTTTTGCTGCAGCGCATTGCATAAATTTTTCAGAGTGGATGTAATCACGACGAATGGGGCATGTAGTATGTGTGGCGTAAGCTGTCAGTCGCATTAGGCTCCAGCGCGGAAGACGAGCCTGCTTTATTGTTCCACTTCATTAGCAAAATGAGCCTCGACCTCACAGCAGCGCTTTTACTTCCCTGTGTGGAGGCGGAACACACTAGGGAAACTGCGGGGTAGCATAAAAATGCACATGAATCAAAAGCGCACTGATGCAACACACAGTTATCTTTCAAGGGATAAAGACAATCATGTAGGTAAAGACTCACATTTAAAAAACAGAACCTCTTGCAAGCTCTATTGTAATGCTTGAACAGTTTCCTCTCAAAACGAGCCGCTTGAACAGCGACAAAACCAAGACCACATGGTCTATGTCGCGCCTAGTTTGAGTGCTGATGACGCATATCCGAATACCGAAGCAAGACGTCAGGTTTCAGGTTTATGTTTATTTAAAAGATGTTAAAAGGATAAGAAGCGATAAAGAAGAGGGTCCCAAGTGCGAATGTCAGGAGACCTTCAACAGAGTTCTAACCGCCCTTGCGAAGGGCGGGCGGGCGGGCGGGCGGAAGGGCGGGATTAGAGAACTCATCGCGTTATTTGCAACGCAATCAGTCTAGACCAACAAATCCACTTGTAAGACGACACTCCCTGCAATGACGCAACTACGAGACACGATGCCCCTGATCCCTCAACCGGAACTGATAGACGGTCAAAAAAAAAGCTCGAGCAATGAGCGGATAACGTAACGAGCAGTCTACGCCCCTCCTTCACCCCCTCCCCCCTCCCCCCCCAGTCAGAGAGCCACACAAATGGATGCCTTTTCTATGTTTTTAACAACATACAGGCTATAATTTGCGCGCGGAGGAAGAGCTAACGCATCCTAAAAGTATGCCTTATCGAGATTTTCTTTGAATGATGGCAAATTTGCAGGGACCTAATATAAATAAAATTTATTTATTATTTTATTATTTCCGTGTTAAACAATGTGATAGTTTGTTTAAAGCATCCTGACCCTAATCAGTCGCCTTTGAAATCCTACACTTCTAATTAAGCTTCTACCCTAACTTCACTGAAGAGCTCGCTTAGTGATTATTCATTACACGACCGCCAGGCATTATTCAACAATGGATTATCCACATAGTCCGCATGTGAATAATCCATTGTTGAATAACGCTGCAGTTATTGAAGCTAATTGCACCACCCAAAATTGCAATACAGAGTACAAGCACGCACATATCTTGAGGATCTGTACTTGTGCTATTCTATTAACCGATATGAAGTTGTCATGGCAATGCAAATAAAGCATGCAGACAATTGGTATACATTGAGAGCAGCACCTCGCCAAGAATATGGCGTTAAAAATATATTTCAATGGCTTTTCAACTGTCAATTCGGTGCTGAATTATGCTATCTCCAGCACTGAATGAAATATATAGTGAATATCTTTGTTAAAACGCATGCGCATGTTCAGTTATTCCTTGCGCCATTCTCGATGGATAGGTGAAGTGCAATTGCTGGAGGAATGCCTGGCGGTCGTGTAATGAATAATCACTAAGCGAGCTCTTCAGTGAAGTTAGGGTAGAAGCTTAATTAGAAGTGTAGGATTTTAAAGGCGACTGATTAGGGTCAGGATGCTTTAAACAAACTATCACATTGTTTAACACTGAAATAATAAAATAATAAATAAATTTTATTTATATTAGGTCCCTGCAAATTTGCCATCATTCAAAGAAAATCTCGATAAGGCATACTTTTAGGATGCGTTAGCTCTTCCTCCGCGCGCAAATTATAGCCTGTATGTTGTTAAAAACATAGAAAAGGCGTCCATTTGTGTGGCTCTCTGACTGGGGGGGAGGGGGGAGGGGGTGAAGGAGGGGCGTAGACTGCTCGTTACGTTATCGCTCATTGCTCGAGCTTTTTTTTTTGACCGTCTATCAGTTCCGGTTGAGGGATCAGGGGCGTCGTGTCTCGTAGTTGCGTCATTGCAGGGAGTGTCGTCTTACAAGTGGATTTGTTGGTCTAGACTGATTGCGTTGCAAATAACGCGATGAGTTCTCTAATCCCGCCCTTCCGCCGTCAGTCAGAGGGACAGACAAATGGACGCCTTTCTTGAGTTTCCATCAACACATAGTTTAGAACTTTCGCTGGAGATGAAATAACGGAAGTGTCCGTTTCATTGTCAGGACTATCAGGAACTTCCTTATCTCAACGGCCAAATAAACATCGAGAGGACTGAAACTGAACTCGCCCCGCGAATCTGGTAGTGCTCGCATCCTCTCCTGCCAGAGAAACCCGACCGGTCCATTGTGTGTGCGGCGGCAAAGTGGAAAAAAAAAATGTCCACGCGGCTTCGCATACCTGAGCGGAGAATAAAGCGGAGTAATGCCATATGAGTTAAATTTCCGATATGTTGACTTCCATGGTGAGTGTCACCCCACCCGCACTAGTCATTCTCCTGCGGGGAGATGCGGGTAACGTTGGAAATGCAAAAATGAAATCGAATTTCACATCTCTTCCGGGCGTAGAAAGGATACCTTCCGCGAGGACGCCCAGGGCAGTACAGATGAAGAGAATCATTTGGACGCTCTCTACGTGAGTACCTTTAGTGCTTTCTTTGAACTTTTCTTTTTCATGTCAGTCAGATCAATAAATTACCGCTCCCTTCATTTTTATCTCTTACTCTGTATTACTTTTTTCTTGTTTCCTTCTCAGTGGACGTTTAAATGGCCGTAGCGTTTGTTCTTCATCTTTGTTTCCCTTTTTTTCCCCATATTTAGCAGTGTGCAAGAATTATATTCCCCATTAGCAGGAAATCAGGTGGCGGCGGCTAAGACGCGACAATCACGAGCATGATTCCTGCACTTGCTCTTTGGTCTTCGACGTATATGGCATTTATCGATGTGGCCCTAATGCCTGTCAGCCTCTCCGCCCCCCCCCCCCCCCCGCGAGAGGTATTCTCTTGATTAGCACCAGGCAGGCAGTACAGTAAACACAGTCTATGCCAGTGTCCCGTTAGTATAAGAGGCGAAGGACTAGACAGACATTGTTTGATTGTTAGCGTCACTGAAACCACAAACCGTGTGCATCGATTGTGCCATATTTACTTGATTTTGCATAGAGATTATTTTAAGTACTTAAGGGTATAGTTCCTTTAGTGCAAGGTCTAGCCCTGAAAGATGGTACGGTGGAATTTTGTCATATAACGCTGTAAATGAAAATATACCGAAAGATAAAAATAATTCGCACTGAAGCCTTCAGGCAAAGAGCTCCCAGACGCAATTTTCTGATTACGGTGCCAGGATATTTACTTCGTCGCATGCCGTAGTGGTATTGTGTAACAACGTGTGCAAAAATAAATATAAATAAGCATTAGTGAATCCACAGATACCAAGTACACATTTATTTTCAGAAGTTGAAAAAGGATATTAGTGTTTGGTGTAGATAATTCCTTGAACAGTGTCATATACGCAAACGTAGCAGTTTGAAAGGGTCACCAAATTACTCAGGGACCCAGCACTATCATTAATGACAGTTGCGCTACAGGTAAGAAGCTTATTATAGATTACAGTTACCCTACTTAAATATTGTATTAAACGCTCTTTTCTGTTTTGAAATGAAGTTGTAATTATATAATAATAATAACTTTAGGGCCATTTGTTTAACCTACACCAGCTACACTAGTGTAAGAAATCTCTCATACCTACAATGAATTTTTGTTGCACTGGTGTAGCTGGTGTAGATTAAAAAAATGGCCCTTTTATTTATCATAAACGTTTACATGATGGCGGGAGCCTGGAGTAAAAGCTGCCTTAAGGCAGCTTGATAAGGCCTCACGATCCCCACTTTGGCAGTGGTACATCATCGGTCACATCACAGTTGCTGAAAACATTTGGGAAGCAATTATTCAATGTATTATAAATATTAGCGGGTAGAAAAGAAACAAAAAGAGCACAACACTGCCTGATGTATACAATGCATCGTTTTTTATCTCTATATTTATCTATATATCTCTATTTTGTCTCTGTATCGGTCACAAATCATTTAAGCCGTCTTATCTGAGTTACAAACAAAATTTACTTCATTAAGGTATGATAAAGTACCGGTTATAAGCAAAAGTAAAGAACAGGGCCCCGTGAACAAAACCTACGCTACTCCTTAGGCCGTTCACTTTAGCTTGAAACAGCGCTTCCCTGCGCACACAAGCTCTTAGCGTTCCCGGATGTATTATTTTTTTTTTATTTGGAAATACCTTAAAGGCCCATTAGGCATTGTGTAAGGGGGACATAAAATCTATACAGTGCAATATATACATAAAATATAAGGAAACAGGCAAAAAATACAAAGGTAATTATTATATGAACAAACAAAATAGTACGACGCGGAAATTATTATATCATTAAGAAAAAGAAATACGCGACACAGATTAAAGCACAATGGTACACACACAGATTAAGCACAATAAAAAGCAAGCTGCACACAGTGCCCCGAATGGCGCTAAAAAAAAAAAAAAAAAAAAAACGGAAAGCGTACATAGGCAAACACAAGTAAATAAAACCCATCAAGACATTTAACAGCTGCAACAAATTTAATAAAAATGTATATATAAGACAAATAAGGCAAAATGAAGGCTCAGTGATATAATGTTATGAGTTGGCGATGGAACGCTTCTAGATAAGGAAGAGAAGCGATAATGTCTGGCAGGTTATTCCATAATCTGATGGCTCGTGGAAGTGCTGATGAGTTGAAGGCTAATGTGTCACCATATATTCTTGTAAAACTGAGGTGATTGTGCAATCTTTTGGACGTGCGGGATGGAACATCGAGGTAAGCGGACAGGATCGATTGGGGTATAAATACTTGTGAAATAGTGTTAGGAGGGCGATGTCGCGGCGTGTACCTAAGGATTCTAACGAAAGGTTACTTTTAATCACAGTGACACTTGAATGGTAGTTATAGTTTCGAAATACGAATCGTGCTGCCCTATTTTGGATGGATTCTATTGCGGTGATCATGTTATTATGATAGGGAGACCAAATGGATGAAGCAAATTCAAGTTGTGGGCGAACAAAAGTAAGGTAAGCTAGTTTGCGAATATTAGCAGGAGAATTCCTGAGATTACGTCGTAGGTGCCCTAATTACTTTGAGGCGGCAGCACATATGGATGTAATATGGAAGGACCATGAAAGATCAGAGGAAAGATTAACACCGAGGTATTTGTTATTGGATACGACAGTTAGTAAATCGTCTTGAATGCGGTATGGAAAGCTGGAATTGTTTCGTTTGCGGCTATATGATATTATTTTGCACTTCGATACGTCAAGGGTCATTAACCATGAGTTGCATCATTCGTTAATAAGAAGCGGATCTGCTTGGAGCGCCAGGTGGTCATCAGAAGATTTATTGGGGCGATAGATGATGCAATCATCCGCGAAAATTCGCATACAAGAGGATATATTAGTAGGTAAATCATTTATAAAAATAAGAAATGATAAGGGTCCGAGCACGCTACCTTGCGGCACACCGGAGATAACACGGGAAAGATTAGAGCACAGATTGGTAACAAATACGAACTGTTCCCGGTGCGAAATGAAGTTACGAAGCCATGTTAAAGTTAACTAATCTAGACGGAGTGATGATAATTTTGAAATCAGGCGGCAGTGATTTACCCGGTCGAAAGCTTTGGCGAAGTCAAAGAATATACAATCAGTTTGAAGGCTTTCATTCATATGGAAATGCAAGTCAATTGTTAGTTCGAATAACTGTGTTTCGCAGGAATGACCCTTCCTAAATCCATGTTGATTAGTATAGAAAAAGTTGTTCTGCTCAAGATGACTGAAAACGTGAGATAAAATTATGTGTTCAAGCATTTTACAACAGATGCATGGGAGAGATATTGGACGATAAGTTTCAGCTGAAGTTTTGTTTCCTGCTTTAAAAATCGGTATTATTTTAGCTATCTTCCAATCCGCGGGCAGAAATCCACTAGTTAAAGATTTGTGAAAAATATGAAATAAAAATTTACTAGAGATTGAAATGGTGTTCTTTAAGATTTTAGAATTAAGGCTATCAACACCAGCTTAAGTAGATACCTTAAGGTTATTTATGAGAGGGATGATACCTTCCTCAGTTATTTCAATGGGTGTCATGTAGCGGCAATTAATGTCGGATACCTCCGGTAGGTTACAGCTATCTTCGGAAGAGAATACAGATGAAAAGTATGTGTTGAATATTGATAGACATTTAATATCTGAAACTGGAATGTTGTTACATTGTAGAGATATGGAACCTCCACCCCGATCTGGAAATATATGTTTCCAAAACTTTTTGGGATTAGTTTTTTTAAGGGAAGGAAGGTCGTGTGAAAAGTGCTTATCTTTCGCGCAGGATAAGGCGGAGCAATATGTTTTTAGTGTGTCACTGTATTTATTCCAAGCAGAACTGGTGCACGCACGCTTAGCAGTCTGATATAACCACTTTTTCTTATTTCGCAGTTGCTTAAGCCTCCTGGTAAACCGAGGATTGGATTTATCTTTAGTTATTTTGATTACAGAAACAAACTGGCCAACCAGAGATGAAACCTTATCTCTAAAGAGTACCCAGTTTTCTTCAACACAGCGGCTTTGATGTACGGTAGAAATGTATTATAGAAAAATATTTAAAGTTCTGTGTTGATAGCTCTGAAATTTGCTTTATTATAAGCGTGAATATTTTTAGTCACATAGCCCATAAACAGAACTGGAATGTCAATACTTAATTGAAGTAAATGGTGATCGCTGAAACCATTCAAATGTGTTATTTCTTTTATCGTATCTGGCGCCATTGTGAGTATCAGGTCTAATATGGTAATGTCGCGGGTGGGTTGGTCTACGAGTTGAGACAGGTTAAAATCAAGCGTCAAGTTACAGAATTCAGTTGAAATATGACAAGATGACGATAGTTCAGCCCAGTTTATTAAAGTTTAATTAAAATCTCCGTAGTTTGAAGGAATTAATCAATCGGTTTGTTCAGTCATCGAATCCTGAGCTTCATGGCTTATTTATCCTTCCTGGTCGCCAGGGCAGTTTCTTGTTTAAATGTTACTTTATAAGCTCATTGTTTGTGGTAAAATACTTCTAGAGGTAGCTTACTTTGCACTAAGAAAATCAGGTGCTCTATAAATTGTCAACCCGATACAAATAAAACGGCAAAGGAAAGCTTCCCTACAGAAAAATATAATGTAGTTACAATGAAGCTTATCTTTCGAAAAACCTTTATTCCCATTTAATGGAAGCAGTAACTGACTGTGCAAAATGACTAGCACTAAAACCTACGTTTACGACCATTAAACCGGAAACTACGGCGAGCGCCTCTAAATACCTTGGTTTTCGCCTTGACTACGCAAACTTGCCAAGCTATGCAAGTTTTGCGGTTCTTGCTGAGTCGTGGGTTTTAAAAAAACAATATATCGGTCGGATAGAACTGTGCAGGACGTACTTTTACCCTAACTGAAGGTTTAACTCGACATAAGAGGAAAAATAGCTGTGAACTCACAAAAAAGTTTTGCGACGCCTCGGAAAACGATAGGACGCAATCACTGCCACGATGTCTCAAAACCAGTTCGTGTACTTTCCTCTTTCAGCAATAATAAAAAAAAAAAAAGCGCATAAACATCCTTTTGTAAAAAAACTACGGAATCGGTTACAACTGAAAAACGGCGGTTTTTGGTATGTTCGTGCTAGCCTAGAACCCATTCTTGACGAAGAAAATTCCCCTTTCCTTCCCTTCAGAGTAAAGAGTCGGGATAGCGGGCAATCAAAAAAAGCTGTTTAAGAAAGACGATCTATACTCTGAAACGCACCCGCTAGCATCTCCGTTGCTACAGCATCGGATTATTTGCTGAAATATGTATGTCAGCCTCTCCCCCAGTCATGTTTCGCAGTTACCAGAACTCTTTCCGAGATGACACTCCCAATTTCCGCGTGGAAGCAGTAGTAGAAGACATGCTAGGTGAGTTTCCGGATGAGTTCAGTCGACATAAACAGATGATAGACTCGTAGTCCATGACGAATGCAATATGGAAGAGAGTTTTGCAGGCGCCATCAATACATTAAGGAGCTGTTGAACTCGAAGTTTTGTTTTGGAAACAGAATGCATGGGACGCAACCGTAATACACTAGGAATCCTAAAACATATTATATTACAATCGTGAAGTGCTATGCTGAGCGAGCAGTCTCAAAATTGCGTGGTGTCAGCAGAAAGTCACTAAAATTGCATAGCTGACTGCAGCATGCTTGTATCTATTTCAATACACTGTTAATATCGTTTACTCTCAGCTAATTAAAATTTGTGCGTGTTTTCGTGTTGAGTGCTTTGATAATATTTCCGACGATAATCCCCGTTTTTTACAATTTGCACAACACAACTAGATGTAAAACATCAATTTCAAGAAAGCGTTTAAATGCCGAAAAATATCCACCGCATTTTTCCGCTTCCGCTTTTCTAATATGGTAGGCCTCAGCCAATTCTCGCGCAAGCGTGTCAGTGCTCCTGCACAAGATGCCGGTGCCTTGTAGCGTTGCATTACAGGAAAAGCAGGAAAACTGTGTAATGCAACGCTACAAGGCACCGGCATCTTGTGCAGGAGCACTGACACGCTTGCGCGAGAATTGGCTGAGGCCTACCATATTAGAAAAAGCGGAAGTTCATGTATAAGCGCACCATCTGTGACAATGTATGATAAAGAATTTGTCTTTTTAGATAAATTAGATAAGAGGTGAGTGACCTGTGCCCTCCTTTGTGCTTTTCCTGGGCTCGCACGTGGCACTGATGAATATGCAATGATAATTTTTTTGGTATAAATGTCGTGTACATTTCCGGAATAAAACAGTTGAAAGTTGCCTGTCTCCCTTGTATTTTGTGTCGTCTTTTTGTGCGCATAAAACCTATCTGAGTATGAACCAACTAGCCCCACAACGCATATTACTGGAATACCTTTCTTCGACAGTGGGCCCTTTTTTGAGTGTTTCGCCACATCTTCCCCAAGATTCGAGCCTTGTTGCTCATATTTCCTTGACTACGTGCCGTGCGAGGTTACTCGGATTCTGCATAAGGAAGGGACTGGTGCCTCCTGACATCTCAGGTTTGTTTGGCCTTGCCAAACCTTCCCTCGGCCATGTGAAGAGAGTGTGCCGGATCTTGAGGTCTGAGCTATGGAGACAAATTCGTCTGTTCAAGGATTGGCTTCGTTTACTTTGCTTTTCCCGAGACACCGAGCATATCGCCGCCAGTAAGCTTCAATCTCTGATGAAGCTAGCAGCCCAGTCGACGGAATTTTTGTGGAGACAAACTCTCGCAGTGATAACCAAGGGAAGTAAAGAAAACAAAGATGACAGTTCTGCTCTTCAGGTTCTTGACATCCACATTCCGGAGGACATCGCTAGCGTCCTCAGGAAAGGACCAAAGTACAGCTTTGAGCCGGAAGTTAAAGGCCATGAGCTCCTGGCACTGACGAGAAGAATTTCCCACAAGGCCGACCCGGAGGACAAGGAAAGGTGTCTTCTGGAGGGAGTCGACTCTCTCATCAGGACCGTGCCTTCTAGGGGGCCCCGCGTCAAGACGCCAACAAGAAAAATTGTGCGCTTCTTCAAGGACAACGACCTGCTACTCGTTCAGGCGGATAAGGAAGGGGGCTTTGTCGCCATGCCGTCGGGAACGTACAACAAGAAAGCCTGGGAGGCCATCCACAGGAATTTTGAGAAGACAGAACTAAAACCAGCAAAGGTAAAAAGCCGAGCCATTGTGTTATGCGAGAACCTCGGTCTACAGAAGTTAGCCAGTAGTATTCAGAATACAAAATGTAATAGCTTGCAAGTTTTTTTCACTGCCAAAACCCACAAAGAAAGTGTTCCGTTTAGGTGCTTAGTTAGCGAAAGGGGTGCCTGGCAGAACCTACTTAGCCGGTTCCTGCTGAAGGAACTTAACAGACTGGTAGTAGACGATCCGTTTGCCATTAAGAATAGTCTTGAGGTTGTTGAATTTTTGCACGAAACAAACTCTGCAGGACACATCTTTTCTATAGATGTTGTTGACCTGTTCTATTCTATTGCGCAGAGAGAGCTGTTGGATGCCGTCAGGTTGTGCATAGAAATGAACGGAGTGGTGTCTTTTCAAAACAGCGCTGGTATGTCGGTTGACAACTTCCTTGTACTCCTGGAGTATTACCTTAGTTCCACCACTGTTTCTTTTAAAGGGTATGATTACGTACAAAGAAATGGGATCTGTATCGGGTCGTGCGTGGCACCTGTGCTTTGCAACATTTTTCTAGCAGGTGTGGACAGATCATTGGCCGAGGCGCTTGAAAACGGTAGCACTCTAAAGATTTTTAGGTATGTAGACGATTTTTTCATTGTTTTGAAGAAACACTCATCTTTAACCTATCCACAAATCGTGGAGGACGTTCTTTCTAATTTTAGACGACTCTCCAAAGGATTGAATTTTACTTGTGAACTCGCCAATGACAGCCGTTTGCAATTTTTAGACTTGAATATAACCCTTAAGGACGGATGCTTTTGCTGGAAGTACCAACCACGTGCACAAAAGAAACTGTTGCCTTTTGATTCTAAGCAATCAAAAACGATTAAACGTGCTATCGCTTTGATGTGCCTTGAGTCATCCCTAAGGAAGTCCTGTTGTCACATGGCGCAGGAAAGCTTCCACGGTCAGATCGCGAAGCTGAAACAGGCAGGCTTTCCCCAGATAATAGTGAGTTCAGTGGCTGAAGCTCTTCTCAAGAAGATTAAACAAGAAAGAAATAAGAACCAGACAACGATTGCAGTTGCACAGAGGAAAGTGAAACCGGTAGTCATTCCATATCAGCATAAAGTGGCTCATAACCTCAAACGCGTGGCTAACAAGTTTAAGGTACCCGTGGTTTTTTCGGCCCCAAGGAAACTCTCTTCTTTGTGTCGTCTGGTTTCGCAAGATGATAGCCGTAACTCAGACTGCAAAATCAAACATGTTAATAAGTTTGTGAAGTGTGAAAAAGGGGTGGTGTACAGGATTCCGTTGAAGTGTGGGAAGGTGTACATTGGGCAGTCGGGCCGATGTGTTAATGACCGGTTAAGGGAGCACAATTTGTCTTTGAGGAACGGTACCGGTTTGCACCTGCCGGCGCACATCAGTGAGTGTGGAAAAGATAAGGACCAAAAACAGAAAGCAGGAAAACTGTGTAATGCAACGCTACAAGGCACCGGCATCTTGTGCAGGAGC
This sequence comes from Amblyomma maculatum, assembly GCF_055883805.1. Classification (NCBI taxonomy): domain Eukaryota; kingdom Metazoa; phylum Arthropoda; class Arachnida; order Ixodida; family Ixodidae; genus Amblyomma; species Amblyomma maculatum. The sequence continues at coordinate 108,788,226 of NC_139352.1, read as the reverse complement.
ACTGACACGCTTGCGCGAGAATTGGCTGAGGCCTACCATATTAGAAAAAGCGGAAGTTCATGTATATGCGCACCATCTGTGACAATGTATGATAAAGAATTTGTCTTTTTAGATAAATTAGATAAGAGGTGAGTGACCTGTGCCCTCCTTTGTGCTTTTCCTGGGCTCGCACGTGGCACTGATGATTATGCAATGATAATTTTTTTGGTATAAATGTCGTGTACATTTCCATTTCATTTATTAACCTTAAAGGCCCCTTTCGGGGTATTACATAAGGGGTGGGGTAGACAATCATAAAGTATTGCACTTTTTTTTTTTTTTTTTACAGATTTACACGTGATAAACACATTTCAATGTTGGCACTGAAGGATGATGGACAGGTGATGGTAACGACGGAGTGGGATAGGCCGTTCCAGTCTGACGCGGCTCGTGGAAAGAAGGAAGACGAAAAGGTTACGGTACGGGCGCGTGGACGAGCGACTTGAAGTGAGTGGCCGGTGCGATGGGAAATGCGTGGCGGAGGTGCGCAGATGTATGGTTCTTGGCGGAGTGAGCTGTAGTAGAATTTGTGGAAAAGGGATAGGGTGGCGATGCGGCGACGGAAAGAAAGACTTCGTATGTTAGACTGCGATTTCAAGGATGATACACTGACTTTGTATGAATACTGCGAGTGAATGAAACGAGCTGCGCGATTTTGGATGGCTTCAAGTGCATCGATGAGGTATCCTTGATGGGGGCTCCAAATGGGGGGCGCGTATTCAAGTTTAGGTCTTACCAGTGTGTTGTAGGCGAGTAAAACAGTTGAAAGTTGCGCTCCGTCCTGTCTCCCTTGTATTTTGTGTCGTCTTTTTGTGCGCATAAAACCTATCCAAGTCCCTTCTATCGGCCATTTATGGATGGATGTATCGATTATAAGTGCGCCCCTTTGAAACTGGGTGGTGGTAGCTTCGACCCTGCTCTTCTACAAGCGACTGTCTCTCCTTCCACATTTAGCGAACTACCATAAGGGCAATCTATGCCTCTGTCCTTCAGAGCTCTCGACAATCGGCACAGCTTCCGTTCATTTTTGGTCAATTTATTTATTGCTCTCGATTCAAATCACCCGCATGGACATTGCAGTACGGTGATAAGCTAAGAGGAAATCAAGGACACTGCGAACAAATTGGCTACGCTGTCTAGTAGGACCAAGAGTATTTCAAATAAAACAAACAATTTGGAGTGGCGTATATTGCACGTAAAAATGTCGAATACGCATATTACTATAATGTGTATAAAAGGGATGACAATACAAGAAGGTAAAATTATATATGGTTCTATTATGGCAGACGCCGACGATGACTCAAAACGCAGGAACGGGCTCCAGAGCTGCGTTTTAAAGAAAGTAGAAATAAACTTCATGTGGCAGTCAGGATTTCTCTCAGCGCAGTCATAGCAGACAATAGTTGCGAATATTATATTGATTATTCTGTGTTTGGTGCTAAAACAATATTTAACTTAGCTTTAAAACACTCATACCTTCAGGCCACTAATTCGCTTAACAGTTCGCTAACGACAATTGTGTTGCGCTTAAAAGGTTCCACTCAAGGTCACATATATTTTTTCTACCTCGTTATCGGTGTCCCGAACGTAACCGCCTTGTCACCTACATCGTCACTCATGTGTTCCTGAGTATCCGAGTGTGGTTTGGGGAGAGTGGAGGCGACCACTATAGAAAAGCCTGAGTGTAGACCACGATGGCTGCACCACCACCATAGGCCACCACCTTAGGTAGACACGTATATGTGTGCTGACAAAGCTATTCCTTTTAGTCACAATTACCTGGAACGGACATAATCGCGAGAGACTTGTGCCGGCCAGCACATGTAGAAGGCGAGATCTTAGATGATGAAGGCTACGAACCTGTTCTGGATATCCCGTTTCAACTCATTACGAGGTAGATTATAATGTCACTTTTGTGGGCAGATGGGGTTTTTGCACATCAGGATATTGAGGCAGCCTTTAGCATCAAATATTGGACAATTTAAATGCACTGTTTTTCTTTGAAGACAGACGGAAAATATGGCTTCAATGATATTTTTCCTTTCTTTTAAACAAAATTATGTGGCCATTAGCGGTTCTTTCCAATCAATAGATAGGTCTAAATATATACAACCTCGTAACGTTTCTCTTGGCGAGAGAACGATTGCTCAGCGGACTGGAAATTCTGCCAATACAGGGCGCTTGTTGTGAGAGAAAAAGGATGAGAGTCTAGGTAATTCATGCGCAAGGACTAGTAAATCACAGGAAAGGCCACCTTTAGTCTACTATGAGAGTTCAGTACGTAATAAGCTGCACTTCTTTTGATACAGAGGGTTCAATAAAGGGAAAACATATGTGGAAAAGGGAAACAGGGGAAACAAAAAAGGGAAAAGGGAAACAGCTGAGTACAAATAATTGTTTTTACCGTTCGCGAAATCTGATACATCTAGTTGAAATGTACGCGGATGAAGCTAAAGGCGTCAATAACTTTATAAGGAAACCTTACAAACTTCCTGCACAATTCTCTACAGTGAGTGCAAACAGAAAATGCATATGAGGCTTCATTAAGCTAAGCAGAGCCACTGACCGTAAGAGGTAGAAAGAAAGAGCAAACCTGTAGAACAATATGACAAATGAGATATGAAAAATACTAGAATCATGAGATTATAGACGTAATAGGTCACTACGTTGATTTCAGCCCTCAAGATGTTTGAGTATGGACGCCTATGAGTAAGTTGTCACCTGATCAAGAACTCTAAATATATGATCATGGCATTGCGTCATGTCACCATTCATTTTCGTAGCATTTCTAAGCGGATATTTAAAGTGTAGACACAATAAATATTTGTGCGTGTTCTGTCTTTTGAATGATGCTCGGGATATTTTGGTTAAACGACTTCGGAAACGCAGAGAACCCGCAGAGAAGTGGTACACGAGCAGATTTGCAGCTTTTATTCAATGAGGAAGCGATTGAACACGGAGCAAGCAATCAAGAGGGAGAGGAGACGCCATGCATGCAATCAGAGTGCATGCAATTCACAGCAGAGCTGCCAGCTACACCAGTGTTTCACAACAGTCTATCTAAATCGCACTACCATTATTTTAAACAGTAGTAGCTGCGCTGCTCAAACATTCATTACCGTTTCCATTCATGTTGAATTCTTCGACAAGTCCATGGGCTATCTAGTCCTTATTCTACTGTTTAAGATGCTAGTTCCCTCATGCCTCATTTTCGATCTGTACTCGTCTCTTTCACACTAGGCTTTGAAATGATGCGGCAAAAGTGATCCCCTGCCACTCGTTAATCGCGATAACTGTTTCATAGGCGATTATTATTAAAGCCGCCGATAGACAGAAGTGAGGCTAGAAAGAAATAAAATTCTAAGCCTGAATAAGAACAACATAAAAATATGTAAGCACCAGTTTTTACTATGAATATGCATTTTTTGATAGAATCTATTGGAAACTTGCTTGACAAATACCACCGCTCTTACCTGCATACCCTAGTGCGCATATATGATTTCTCCTGTCCTTCTTGAATCGTTTTCTTTACATTCGGTGGCATCCCTTGTGAATGCACAGCTGGAAATGGCGCTTTCCCCTCTCTCTTACTGTGTGCTCTCCGTTCTGGAGCTAAGTTCTTGCACAGACTAGAACTAAAGCAACTATTTCTAAGTATATGGTGTTGCAAGACATCAATGTTAATATGGACTGCACGAAAAAATAATGTATAACCTATAAATAACTTTTTTTTGTTTGGGGAAATTTCCGTCTCAGTTTTTGCCACCGAGTGGTGTTTGCGATGTCGGTCGCAGACGGGCTTAAGTCACGTGAGGCACAGAAAAACTAGAATAGCCTCTACTATTTTGCTCCTTTTAATCGGCAGGAATCCTTACACATACCTGTTGAAGAGAAGTAATCACATGTTTTGAATAACCATATTTATGTGAAAGTTTTGTTATGGATCACATGGCCAAAACTTTTTGGAATTGTCACAGCCGGCGCTTAGCGGTGGAAATAGCAATAAAAAACTTCTTTTCAAAATATTGTTTACAAGTAGTTGAAGACCAATTTATAAATTAAACGTCTGCAAGATGCACGCTGCTGTCTTGATAACCTTTTCAAGTTTAAAAGAGGCGAATCCAAGTATTTTCATGTCACTATTTCTTTAAGAGGCCCATTGAGATCGTGGACCCCCTATCTAACAGAGCGGACGCATATGCCATCCTCAGTGTGTTTTTTTACGCATGCTGAATCATCATGCATGTGTCCTCCGTCCTGTATGTCTGTGTATACCGGAAGCTTCGGATGCATATGCAAATCATGGGTTGATGCTGATGCGAAAATGGGCTGTCTCTATCCTCTGTGCTCTACATTCTGGCACTTACTTCGTGCGCAAACTAGACACCATGCAAGTATTGCTAAGCATATGTCATTGCAATACATCAACGTTAACACGGATTGAGTGAAACAAGTGACATATAACCTAATACGCAAAGCATACCAGGATGCGACCTGAACAAGTAAGGCATGTCGGATGCCTGTCACAACTTTCTTCCGCATAATGAAGACTAAAAAGATTTCAGCAGCGACGGCTGTGTCGTGTAAAAAGGGTGTGAAATGAAGCTAACTTGTTTGTGCTTTCGCCACGTGCTATCGCGCTCAGAGATTTAAATAGGGTAACCGTTGTTTAATTCGTTCTCATCCCATTTCGTCTTTTTTTTTGCGTTTCGTTAGGTCTGCTGCTTCGAAAAACGCTGAAATAGCAGGCCGTTTCGCCAATGAGGCTTTAACTGCTAAACATTCGACAATGTGTCACTTAGCTGTTCTGGTATTTTGCCAAAATCTGATCATTGAAGAGGCTGGTTTCGTTGATATTTTTAAATTGAGAAGACAGCTCTTGCTACTAGACAATAGTAGAGGGATGGAAAACGGTCGCCTATATGGTGTTCTTCACTCCACGGATATGACTCGGTACAGTAATAAATTCGGTACAGGCATGGTTCGCTTACAGGTGCGAATGCGAAAGCTTCCCTCTTTGTGTGGCCACGTAAAGGAACCATAATAATGATAAAAAAAGTGGGCTGAAAAACAAAAAATAAAGCCTATTAGGACGAAAATCCTAGCAAAAAACGCTATTCATGCGCACATCTGAGGTAACAAGTGTTTACCATAATACACGATAATATCTCCACGCAATCGCAGCGCCTATTATAGTTAGAGGCGCTATGTTGGTAACGCTGGCTGTGGAGGCTCAGTATATCAAACGTTCGTCTGCAGAACCAAAAGACGTAACCGCAGCGGCCGTTTTTTCTGCGCAGCTGAAATCAAGGTGCCCGTGTATTACTCGTTGTCGGTGCATGTTCATAAACCCTGGGAGGCCTAAACTTTCGCTCCTCTCCTCCACGGCGTCGCTCACAACATATGTCGCACTTAGCAGGTAAGCACGCAGAATCTTTAGTCGGACACAAATGCGTCAATCTGAAAAGCTTTAGAGTTTCGTGAGCAGTATAAATTCTAGACAAGAGCACCCTCTTCGAATTAAAGGTGACTAGCTCACTACTCATGAGTCCGCCTTCGATACACACAAGGAAATCTCTCTAACTCCTTGCACAATCGGGAGAGCACATAAGCATTTGTATCCCCTGTGTCCAGCGGCCTTGCAATCGAATTACATGCTCTTAAAGTACAGCATTTCGGCAGTCTTCAGGTGCCAAGTTATCTTCGCACGCCAGGTAGTGTCTTCATGGCCGCAAAGCTGATTTCATGAGCATGCAAACATACTTGAAAAAGGCAGGGTTATGCACGGGTACAAAATTTAGACATGTGGCTCCATAATGCAACCGCCATTGACTGTCACAATTTTTTGCTCCTAAAGTTACATTGAAGCTCTTCTAGAAAGAAACTATCCCAAGCTCTGAGTTATAAAGACTACTTTGTGTAGTGTGCTCATAAAGCAATAAATGGTTTGGTTTGGGGTGTTTAATGTCCCAAAGTGACTCAGGCCATGGGAGACGCTGTAGTGGAGGACTCCTAAAAGGACGGCCACTTGGGTGTTCTAAGACGTACTGAGATCGCACAGCAGACGGGCGCCTTGCTTTTCGCCTCAATTGAAAAGCGGCCGCCGCGGCTGGGATTCGATCCAGCATCCTTGGCTAAGCGGGTTCTGAAGGCAATAAATAGTTTTAATTTTATGTCCCAGATGCTGGTTTCAAAGTCACCTTCCGTATATCAACAAATATTTCCTAACCATCCAGATCACTCGACCACTGTGCCCAAGGATGCGGGATCGAATTCCGGCCTCGGCGGCCGTTTTTCGATGGAGACGAAAGCATGGTGCCCGTGCGCTGTGCTATGTCAGTGCAAGGTAAAGAACCCGATGTGGTCAAAACTTCCGGTATCCTATCGTACGGCGTCTCTCATAGCGAGAGTCGCTTTGGGACGTTAAATTCAAAATACCTATTTGTTTACCCAGCAGAGATTATCAACAAAGAAATACGTATACCATTTTCCCTGCAAAAAAAGCCTTTATTTTGGAAATTAGATAATTTATTCAGCTCTCACGGAATCACTTGCCTTTCCAGCAGAGAATATAATTAGGTAGTGGCATTTATTTGCTTATCTGGGCTCTCTTTTGGCTTGAACGTGTAAGTTCAGGATAGTATTATTCAAGCGTAGATGCCGCATACGCACAGTGACGGAAAGTTCTATGTTAGCGATAATGCACTCGTCAAATCTGAGAGATCCTATTAACTCTGATTTGCAGTTTTCTTTTGTTGCTGATATCTTACCAGAAGCAGGAACAACCAAAATCAAACCCTCCACACAACTGTGCAATAATGTACTGTAGCTGCAGCGTTGCTGATGAATATATATTTATTTTCAAGAACAGGTAATCTCTTCGGAAAAGCGTGCAGATTTGCTAACTGTTTTGATCCCATAGCTTAGTAATGCATTCGGTTCCCGTGCTGTATTTCCCGGATGACAGTACATTCTTGACACGTTTAGCTAGCACTGTCTGTAGCCTAAATGCTCTGGTAGGCTAGTAAAAGTCTACAACAATTAGGACATGCTGACATCCTCTCGTAAGGTTCATAGTTATTTACTGTTACAGTTTTGCGGGTAGTCAATTCGTTCTTTTGGATCTCTATGGCAGTCGTACATGCTTAATGCACGTCAGTGACTCTCACCCGTTAATAATTAGAAGGATTATTGACGATGGGCCCTTAACGGTGCGCACATTCCCGGACACCCTTAGAGTGAGTGGGGGTAGCTGTTCCGGTCGCAAAGGAGATGCCCTCGACCTGCGTGGCAAGCTCAGCCGGAATTCAACTACCTTGTAGTGACAGAAGGGGGTGGCCGTTTGGTGCCCAGCTTTCGCCGGTCCAAGCCAGAGTAAAAGTCGGAGTCAAGAGTAGCAAACAAAACACACTTTATGCACAGTAAGAGACGATACAGAGGAATACACAAACACTAAAATTTCACAGACGAGAGGCTCACAGAATAACAAACGCTAAGCATGCAACTACAGAATGATTCAATACCACAGAGGCTTTACAACACAGATCAAACACTAGAGAGACACATAAACAAACACCAAATTGTTCACCGGGCACTGTTGCAGTCCGACGCCTCGAGAGTCACGATATGGCCGCCATGCAAGACAAGCGCCGCTCCCTTACAGGTCTGTGGGCTTGCCAGAAGCGGGTGATCCCCGGGAGTCCAGTTGTCGCACCGGCGAACACGCCGCAACCACTAACTGACTGACTCCACAAGCGGCGCGGCCTCAATAAATAGGGCGCACCGGGTCTGTCTGTTAACACGCTTCAAGGCTAGCGCGCACATACACTTAGCTTCACTGGTTAGAGCGCTCCCGTTTCCTCTCATCGAGCCGCGTGTCTTCATTGGCTAGGTCCCATAGAATGTTCTGGAGACGTCTGGCATTTCCGGACTGACGAATCACCGTCATTGCCGGGTGACGAGAAAGAGGGTGACGGCGACGGGTAAAAAGCTACGCGCTTTCTCGCGCGGGAAAGGAGGTTTTTCTAGAACCTTGTGGAAGTTTTGATGCGGCGACGCGTGGGCCTCGCGCCGCGCCAGCTTAGTAAAAATGTGCGCCGATTTCGTGACAGTGACGAATTCAAAAAAAAAAGCCTTTGATGCGCCCAATAATATTGTACGACTCTATTCAATTTCTTGGAAGAATGCATAAGTATTTCCTCAACTAAAATAAGTTGTCTTGAGACTACCAGCAAACGCAGCTGTAATATAACTTCGTTCTTTAGGCTTGACAATTTCAACGAATTCTACACGACAAACACAAAACAAACGAAGTGCTTGGTCGTGAAACTTACTTCCTTACCACCAAACAGACAATCCTCGGTCTTGCAGCATAATACGCTTATTCTTATCTACGTTTTCCTTTTAGATTTCAAGTTTGTTTAACCTTCATGATAATAATTATGGCGGATGTGTGTATAATTACCCCACTGCTTTGCCTTTGTGCCGCTGCACCGGCAAATTTTCACTGTCGAGAATTTATTAAAATCTTAAATGCTGCACACCGCAAGTGGAGAAAGAAAACACAACCTTTTCAAACCTGAACGCATAGTTAGTGCTTAATTCAAAGTGCCTGTCAGATTAGGTTTAGTCTCCTCATGCGTTGCATGCAGAAACCTCAGCCAGCTAAAAAAAAACCGTGGCCTCGAGTAGGGAAGGTCAATCAAAGTTGAACTGCTGTGTCGCTAGGCAAAACTTACTCTCTTGCAACAGAAGAACATAAGACGAAATATCCAGAGTCGTCGACCTCTGCAGAGTGTCTCCGGACAGTCATATATACGGGCCGTATCCGCGTGCCGATTCGAACAGGCGTGCTTACCCTCAAAGGAGTCATTTGGCGAAAACAGCAGCCGAGCCGTTATCGATCTGCTGACTGAAAGCCAGTCTTCTGGGCCTGGGAGATAAACAGCGATGACGTGATCACCGCTAGGAGACGCAAGGCTATTGAATATTTATGTCGATAGACACCGCAGCTTCCTTTGTAGGTGTCACAAGCTGCCTCACCTATTATACAGCGGAAGATGCGGGAGCTTATGGCTGGAATATAGAGCGAAATTCACGGGACTCCGTCGCTCCTCTGGACAAGATTCGACAAGCCGATGGGGCAGCGACCGCCTGTCCTTGACGCGGCTGCTGCATAGTCGGCCGAGGGTATAAAATAGCCGACAGCAGCACGCCCTCACCAGTGCGTTTGGGAAGATTCAAACTTCCGGCCACTCCGCGGTGCTCCGAAAGCGTATTGTGTTTCTTCGGGACCGCGATCGACGCATCGTCCTCTGCACCTGTACGGCCGCCGCTACCGAGCAACACAGCCTTCGACGCCTCAGCAAACAAGAAGACGTGAGAATTTCATTCGCCACGGACTGTTGTTCAATCGAACATTATTTTCGCTTTGTTAACTTTTGACCTGACTTAGTAGTATTTTACGCTGTGTTCTTATGTAACTTTTGCTCATACTTATAATATCTGAAATACCTGCTTTATTATCTTTATAGTCTTCATATTTTTATCACAGTGTTTTGTTCATTGTCGGGTTATTTTTTTTTTCTCTTATCATTTACTTCTTCGTCTTTATCAATATCTTGTCGTGGCGTTGTATTCTCTTTCATTGTACTCTATTATTATCAGTGTAATTTTGGTCTGCTATTTATAAACCTTCAATTGTTTGTAAAAGAAAGTGACCTATTTGTACTTATTCCTCAATCACACACCGACACACGTGCTTCACGGGTTGACCGGCCTAACTTTTAAATGTGTTCACAACCCTCATAGAGGAACGACGAGTAATCGTAAAGGGGATCCCGCACCTCTTTTGTCCGTAAAGGCGGGGGTTTGTGACATAATTGGCGTCCGGCGACAGGACTGGTCAACCAAGTGTCGGTGAGGGAGAGAGGAGTAGGTGCAATTTTTTTTAGTGTTGTATCCTAGCACTGCATAACGCTTTCCACCTAACATGGCTGATGCAGAGTTAGAACGGCTTGTTGAGTATGGCCGAACTTTTGGCTTTGAGGGTCAAGAGCTGCTCAAATGGGTAGATCAGGAGCGAGCTCGTCGCAGAGAAGAACGCAATGAGGAACGTACGCGGCGGAAAGAGGAGGCAGAACTAGAATCTAAACTCCGGATGGCGGAGATGGAGAAAGAAAAGGAGTTACGGATGGCGGAGATGGAGAAAGAAAAGGAAATAGAGTCGCAGAAAGCCCAACTCCGGATAGCGGAGATGGAAAAAGAAAAGGAGTGACTGATGCTCCGACGAGACCTACCTAATAATCCGGCAACTAACGCTAACAGCACCGGAGAGACAAGGTCAGAAACGGGGGAGAGTCAAGCTGCTCGGCCCGAACGCATAAGCCCGCACAAGCTGATGCCGGTTTTTAATGAGGGCAGGGACGACCTTGACGCTTACCGCATGCGTTTCGAGCGCGTCGCTGAGAGTCAGAATTGGCCTCGCGACCAGTGGGCTACAGCCCTTAGTCTATGTTTAAGCGGCGAAGCGCTCAGCGTTTTTAGTCGCATGTCTGCGTCCGAGTGCTTGGACTACAACAAGCTCCGGCAGGCACTCATGATTCGCTTCCGTATGACAGAGGAAGGGTTCAGAGAAAAATTCAGGTCTGCTAGTCTCCGGAACGAGGAAACGTGTTCACAGTTCATGACGCGTCTTCAGAACTTCCTAGACAGATGGATAGAGCTGTCGGACACAAAGAAAGAGTACGCAGATCTCTTTGACCTGATTCTAAAGGAACAGTTCCTTTCTAACTGCGCCACTCCGCTACAAATGTTTTTGAAAGAAAAGAAGGACACATCCTTCTCTGAAACAGTAGCAAGGGCAGAAAAGTATGTGGAGGCCCATGGCTGGTCAAACTTCGGAAAGCGAAGCACCCCGAAGAATAAGGCAGAAAACGCCGTCTCCAAGACGACCGAGAGAAAGGAAACTTTCCTTCAATCATCGGATGCGAAGAGCAGCGATGAAAAGAAATGTTTTATTTGTTCACGCACGGGACACCGCCCCGAAAATTGCCGGGCCGCCCCATCCGACGGATCGGGACCGCCCAAGAAATGCCACAAATGCGGAAAACCAGGTCATCCAAGCTGGAGATGCTGGGCAAATGGGGCCCCGAAACAGAGAGAAGAAAATCGGGAGTCCGCTGCAGTATGTGTTGAGAACGGATACCTCGAACTTAAGGATGGAGGGAAGATCCCCGTCATCAACGCTGGGTTCACCAGTAAAGAATGCGCCGTCAGGGAATGCTTACCTGTCGTAGCCGGCATGATCGGAGGCCAGACAGTCCGAGTCCTGAGAGACACAGGCTGCAACACGGTGGTGGTAAGAAAGGACTTAGTACGGAAAGAAGATATCACCGATACGAAGTCTCCAGTTTACCTACTTGACCGCTCAGTCCTAATGCTCCCAGAAGCTTGGGTCGATGTCGACACCCCGTACTTTCAGGGACGACTTCTCGCTAAGTGAATGGAGAATCCCTTGTACGATTTGGTGCTGGGAAATGTGGAAGGTGCTAGGCCAGCAGTGACCCCGATCCGAACTGGCACAAGACAACAGAAAGCGAGACTACGAAGTCCACTGCAGTAAAAGTTGTAGAGCTAGCGCCTGACACCGAGAGCCCCGCACCCATTTCGGATGCCGCTGAAGCTTGTCCGGTAGTGACTAGAGCGCAGGCATGCAAGGATAAAACGCTGAAAAAGCTTAAAGTCCTGCAAGGCCTCCCTAGTGTATGCCGCGAAGAGTTGGTTCAAGAGCAAGAGAATGACGCGACCCTACGCTCGTGTTTCGATCGCGTAGGCCCGCCACAAGCGAAGAAAGGAAAGTGTAGCCACCAGTTTTTCATTGCTAACGGCGTCCTTCAAAGGAAATACGTCGCCGAGTCGGGCGGGGAGTACACTCAAGTTGTTGTGCCCCAAAAGTACAGATCAGCTATTCTCAAGCTGGCACATGATGGGTTGATGGGAGGCCACCAAGGCGCGAAGAAAACCCTACTGAAGCTTCAGACAGAATTCTTCTGGCCAGCAATGCAGGCTGACGCTAAGCGGTTCGTTGCCTCTTGCGATCTGTGCCAACGCACAACTCCGAAGGGTCACACCACACGAGCGCCTTTGGTTCGAGTGCCCGTCATTGAGACACCGTTTCAGAGGGTGGCGATCGACATCGTTGGTCCACTCAACCCGAAGTCCGCTCAAGGCAATCGGTACATCCTGACCATGGTGGACTATGCCACTCGGTACCCTGATGCAGTCGCACTTCCTAGCGTCGAGACCGAAAGGGTAGCCGAAGCACTTGTCGAAATGTTTTTCCGTGTAGGAGTGCCCAGAGAGGTCCTCAGTGACAGGGGCACGAATTTTACGTCCGAAGTAATGAAGGAGGTTAGCCGTCTGTTGTCAGTAAAACAGCTGCATACCTCTCCCTACCACCCGATAGCGAACGGCCTAGTCGAACGGTTTAACGGCACGCTTAAACAAATGCTCAAGCGCATGTGTCAAGAGAGACCAACCGATTGGGATCGCTACCTGGCTCCACTTTTGTTTGCTTACAGGGAAGTGCCCCAAGAAAGCCTCGGCTTTTCCCCATTCGAACTGTTATATGGGCGAAATGTGCGTGGACCCCTGGCTGTACTTAGAGAGCTTTGGACGAATGCAACCATCCCTAACGAGTTGCGAACGACGTACGAGTATGTGCTTGCTCTACGGGACAGACTGGAAAATACCTGTAAACTTGCCCACGAAGAGCTAGAGAGCGCAGGAGAGCGTTACAGCCGCTACTACAACATCAAGAGCCGCAAACGCTCACTCAAACCGGGAGAGAAGGTTCTTATTCTTCTTCCCACAGAGCACAATAAGCTGCTCATGCAATGGAAGGGTCCCTTTTCGGTCATCAGCCGCAGGGGCGATGTCGACTATGAAGTGGATTTGGGCCATGCCACAAAAATATTCCACATCAATATGCTGAAGAGATACCAGCAAAGGAAAGACGACACCATTGTTGCAGCTGTCGGTGCAGTAATATCGGCAGAAGAAGACACAGACGCTGGAGAGATTGAGCTTCCTAAACCCTCCCAGACACAGTCTATCGGGGATGTACACATTTCCGAGAGATTGAGCCACGTACAGCAGAATGAAGCCAAGAAACTTCTGCAACAGTACGAAGGTATATTTTCGGACCTTCCGGGAAAGGCCACGCTAATCGAGTGCCAACTGAAGTTACAGAGCGACCGGCCGATAAATGTAAAACAATATCCGCTACCGTACGCTTTGAGACAGGCAATTGCATCAGAAGTGGACGACTTGCTCCGATTAGACATCATTGAGCCATCGGAGTCGCCCTACAATTCTCCTGTGATCGCCGTACGCAAGCCCGACGGGACGCATCGGCTATGCATTGACTTTCGGAAGTTAAACGAAGTCATCGCAGACGACGCCGAGCCCTTACCACGTGCGGACGACCTTATCGCCTCGGTAGGCCGCAAAAAATTCTTTTCCAAGCTGGACTTGTCCAAGGGATATTGGCAAGTACCGTTGTCACCCGATTCAAAGGCGATGACTGCTTTCACGGTTGGCACGGGGCGCTTTCAATTCCGATATATGCCCTTCGGTATTAAGACGGCGCCAGCCATTTTTACGAAGCTGATGCGGAACATCTTGGCCGATATTCCCGACGTGGCGTACTACTTCGACGATGTCCTCATTGCCAGTGCGACATGGGAACAGCATCTCCAAACATTGTACGAGGTCTTTGCTCGAATTGAAGCGGCTGGTCTCACCATCAAACCGCTGAAATGCGAGATCGGAATGGAAACCGTCGCATTCCTGGGCCACCAAATTGCGTCCGGAGAATTGTCACCCCTCACCAAAACCCTACAGAAGATACAAGAAGCTTCACGGCCGACAACAAAGAAGCAGGTCCGATCCTTCTTAGGACTCACGGGTTACTACCGTGATTTCATCCCGAACTATGCTGACCTAACCTGTCCTCTGTCAGATCTAACACGGAAAGGTCAACCTTCAGTCGTGAGCTGGGGCCCCGAGCAAGAACGGGCTTTCAAGAACTTGCGGGAAAAACTGGCTGAGGCACCAATTCTGAAATTGCCAGACTTTGACCGGGAATTCGTCCTGCGAACAGATGCTTCTGATAGAGGTGTTGGAGCCGTTCTGCTTCAATCGCATGACGGAATCCTGCACCCAGTTGCCTATGCGAGCCGCAAGTTGCTCCCCCGAGAGGTAGCCTATTCAACCACTGAGAAAGAGGCTTTAGCGCTCGTTTGGGGAATCGAGAAATTTCAAGTCTTCCTCTACGGGAGAAGGTTTCTCGTTCAGACGGATCACCAGCCTTTGAAGTTCATAAAAGAAACAAAATCTGCAAACAGCCGCGTTCTTCGCTGGAGTATTAAGCTTCAGGAATACAACTTCCGTGTCGAGTATATTAAAGGCAGCGAGAACGTGGGAGCAGATTACGTGAGCCGGTTGGAATAGTTGTTAAGCTTGCACTACTGCATAGCTGCATTGTGTTGATTGTGTAATGAAAATCGTACACGATGTGCCTGTATATATGTGCACTTGATTGTTATCAGTGATCCGTGACTTGTGACATGTGCGCAAGACATGACTGAAGAACTACAGTGTTGTGGTGTGTGCGGGTTCAGATCAGTGCGTATATGGTGCGCGTCATGAACGGTAGTGAGTGACGAACGATCTTCAGTGCACTGAACGGACCCAATCTACTGCACCCCTCTATAGGGGCGTAATAACATCGTTCTCGGCGCTTGTGGAGTTCTAGAATATTCCGAGGCAATATTCTTCAGTGGGGGGCAGTGTCACAAGCTGCCTCACCTATTATACAGCGGAAGATGCGGGAGCTTATGGCTGGAATATAGAGCGAAATTCACGGGACTCCGTCGCTCCTCTGGACAAGATTCGACAAGCCGATGG
The DNA here is from genome assembly GCF_055883805.1 of Amblyomma maculatum. Lineage (NCBI taxonomy): Eukaryota > Metazoa > Arthropoda > Arachnida > Ixodida > Ixodidae > Amblyomma > Amblyomma maculatum. The sequence continues at coordinate 108,773,217 of NC_139352.1, read as the reverse complement.
GGCAGCGACCGCCTGTCCTTGACGCGGCTGCTGCATAGTCGGCCGAGGGTATAAAATAACCGACAGCAGCACGCCCTCACCAGTGCGTTTGGGAAGATTCAAACTTCCGGCCACTCCGCGGTGCTCCGAAAGCGTATTGTGTTTCTTCGGGCCCGCGATCGACGCATCGTCCTCTGCACCTGTACGGCCGCCGCTACCGAGCAACACAGCCTTCGACGCCTCAGCAAACAAGAAGACGTGAGAATTTCATTCGCCACGGACTGTTGTTCAATCGAACATTATTTTCGCTTTGTTAACTTTTGACCTGACTTAGTAGTATTTTGCGCTGTGTTCTTATGTAACTTTTGCCCATACTTATAATATCTGAAATACCTGCTTTATTATCTTTATAGTCTTCATATTTTTATCACAGTGTTTTGTTCAATGTCGGGTTATTTTTTTTTCTCTTATCATTTATTTCTTCGTCTTTATCAATATCTTGTCGTGGCGTTGTATTCTCTTTCATTGTACTCTATTATTATCAGTGTAATTTTGGTCTGCTATTTATAAACCTTCAATTGTTTGTAAAAGAAAGTGACCTATTTGTACTTATTCCTCAATCACACACCGACACACGTGCTTCACGGATTGACCGGCCTAACTTTTAAATGTGTTCACAACCCTCATAGAGGAACGACGAGTAATCGTAAAGGGGATCCCGCACCTCTTTTGACCGTAAAGGCGGGGGTTTGTGACAGTAGGTTAGTTGCTTCTCTGCGCTGCTCTGGTGATTCAATCTACTCGAAGCCAGAAGTGACGTCCGCTTATCGACAGCCACGTTAAGAAAGCTCTTTCGAAGGCGGTGTGTATCGCTGGTTCCCTGAGCGACCTATTTGAACACACACTTATGTAAATGAAATTGTATGACAGCAATAAGAAAAAGCGAGCTCAGCAGTTACGTTTTGCAGATCGTAGAGTGCTCAGCTTTACACCGTCAGCAAATCATAGATGAAGGACATCAGTAAATAGCACAGTGTGTTTTCGCTTTCTTTTTCTTGTTGGCTGCAAAACAAGATTGTCATTTTTGTGGAAAAATAGGTGGTGAAGGATGAACATGCCCCCCAAAGTAGGGCAGATACCATTAATCGATTGCAGTCCTTACCCGGACATAAATAATATCAAGGGTACCGGTGAAGACTGGTGCAGGGGGAGGGGGGATCAAAATATTGACCAGTAAGCAAACGGTACATTACAGCTAGGGGTTGTCGTGAACTGCTTTTCAGCAAAGGTCGAATACGTAAAACACGTGGCACGTGAATATCGTTTATTATTTGCTACTGTGCCGTAGTCCTCAGAATGCGGTAGTCCTCATTCAGTAGTCCTCAGCCATTGAGTATAAAGCAAGTTTATTTATGAAATTCAAAATGTAAAGTTGTGGCAATTCAACCATCCCCAGGAAAAACGAGATGTCTCACCATGGCTCAGATGTCTCTTTCTTTTAGAAAACGCAAAAGACACGTTTCAGGAGCACAATCGTGAGTTTCCTGAGACTGTCCTTAAGGCAGGCCTGTTTTTTGCTTGGTGCTAGCGAACAACAAGGACACACACAGCGGGTCCTCCTTGTTCGCTAGCACCATGCCTGATTTCGTTCACCAACTTTTTCCTTGCGTTCCGTTCTCTGTCGCTCTGCTGTGCGGTATTATATGACTCCCAGTATATAGAAACACAATTTCAAACGTCGGTTTTAGTTCTAACTTAGCTTCCCCCATCATGACCTGCTCTATCATCGAAAACATATATTTTCACTTCTTTTGTAAAAATAAAACTTAGTCTCACAATAAAATGTCCGATTTCAATTTCTGGACATATTTTGATAAAATAATATTCTCTTTTTCAGCTGGTGTTGTAGGCATATTTACATGGTTTCTAGAAAATCTCATTTTCGACGTTAAATAGATGCTTTCCATGCTATTATTTTGCGTCCATTCTAAACCGCAACTCACCCCAACTGAAAAATCCTGTATAAAAGCCATACAGGAAATCGCATACAGGTTAACTGTTCAGGATTTGGGATACAGGATTGTGTGCAATTGCAAGAAATTCCTGTACTGCACAGTAAAGTCGGGACTGAAACAGCGCGGAGTTATGATACCGAAATTTCCTGTATGGTTGATGGCCCTTGTTTTAGAGAAAGAACGCGTCGCAAGGCTGAATAACGTGCAGCAATATAAAATAAAAAGACTAAATTTAAAAAATAAATAACAATATAAAAAACCTGCGGAGATAATTGTGGATTCCAAATTCGGTCTTCACGCTGTTGAGAAGGATGCATCAACCACTGCTCCTTAGCACATTATTTCTTTTTATTTATTGCATGGAAATACTTCGAACAATTTAACCAGGTCCCATTCCTCAACCTGCCACTACACAGTTACACCAGCACTGAGCTCACACTTTGACCACATATCAAAATTCTGAGATACATATACATTCATCAAGTAAAGGTAACCAGACAGGAGGGCGATCCTGCGCAGCATATACCTTCTGCACCACAGCATATTGTTCTCTGAACAGAGACTTCGATGAACGTGGTGGCTCTGCTTGGCGATCTGTCATGCGGCTCTTCCGCAGACTAAACGTCCCATGAGCAAAAAAAAAGGTCACATGGCACCTCGAAAGTTTCCATTGTAGGAAAAAATATTATAGCATGGGGCGTAATATCAATATCCTTTTTGAGAGTCCGTTGAAGAATGTCTCGAAAAAACATTGCATCACGGCAATACACAAAGCAATGATCTATAGTTTCTGACTGTTGACACAGGCGACAGTCTGCTGTCTATGACACAAAAGGTCATTTTGCACGAAGCCACGTTTTGACACGCATGTGTGAAGTTTAAAAAAGAAAGTCTTTGCGGCTGATTGAATATACATTCGTTGAACCCGCTTTAATAGACTATTATCTAGAAAGGGGAGGTGAGGCTGCTAATACATCGGTACAGGAAATAACGTCTCAATAAGAACTTTTTCCATCTGTCTTTTAGATAGACTGCATAGGTATTCCAAGAAAAACCGTACAAAGAGGAAATGGAATGTTTCAGCAACTTCCTTCAGAAAACTCCTTAAAAAACCCTCACTCCTATGACCAGTGGGCGCAAACAAATTAGGCAATTGGGCACTTATTCGTCTATTAAACACAGCTAGGGGGAAGGGATTGTTTGCTGTTTTAAAAAAGAAATACCTTGAAACAAGCTGATGAACAAACAAGTGCTGAAAACCAGCTCCACCAGCCTCCAGAGGCAGAAAAAAATTATCTCGAAGCATAGGCTCCCATTGAGAGCGCCACACAAAAGTAGCAAAAATTCTATGCATGGACTGTACTTTGTTTCTTGGACAATGCAACAACTGCAATACATAGATAGGCTTAGAAATCAGGAAGACATTGCAAACTAGTGCTCCTTACCCATCCATGCCTGGGTTTGTCGCCTAACTGATAAGATCTGAGAACCCCAGTAAGGCCCACAACTGCGATATTGATGCAAAGGAATCCCCAAATACTGTAAGTTCTCGGAATCCCACCTAATGCCGGCAAACATTTAGGCTTTGTACCCCAGAGACCTAACCAGAACTCTTTTGATTTATCAAGTTTAAGTGAAGTATATGTGGTTACATGTGGTTCATGATAAAAACCCGAATTGACACTCTATTTAGACAACAAAAGTTTCGATGTGATTTTATTTCATTGGCATGAATTTTAACTCTGTAAAGTGTGTCCTAATCTCTATTTTCACTACAATGAACTGATTCACAGAAACCTTGCCCCAACAGAAGCACTCCTTAAATGATAGGAACACTATTGCCCAATTTTACCTCAATAAGTATGCAAGCAAGGCTGTCATAGCCACAAATTCTCGACAAGGCATTACTCAGCAAACATTAGCTTATAAACGCAACTACTCAGCGCATATTAAGATTGCGAAATAGGAACCAACGTAGTATACATGCATCTCCTTTGGTGTTTCTTCAAGGTTCCAGCTATTGTTTTCTAAAAACGTGCAACGTTCATTTTCCGAGGCAGTATAAATTAGTCGGTGCCATACCCAGGCCAACTTTAATAGCTTTTGTAATGCATGTGATGAATAAATTCTTTCTTTGCCATCATCATGTTGCAAAAACCTTATGAGATTTTTTGCAGTGACCAGAGAAATATTGCAAAAAAACGCACCAAATGGTTTCGGACGCGAGGATAAACATAAAGCATCACACTTTTTATGCATTGGAAAAACATAATATACTTTTCAGTCTTTCAACACACTGAAAATAATATTCTGTTATATATATATACAGAATATCATAGCTAACGCAACGCTCGAAAATGGAGAGTAAACCACTTCCTTCACTAACACCTGCACATGCTGGCCTCGTTGCTGTTTCGTTAATGCCTCTCTGATCAACAATATTATTTGCTGCCATATTTTTTTTTCTGAAGACTATTATGGGCCAGCCTCAACACCATTAACAAACGGCATTCACTAATGCGCATATATTGCTGATAAACTAGCCATAAATCAGGGACGCGTTAGAGGTTTCAACCAAGGCATAAACTGAAGCATAAGCACAAACAAACGACTGTGGCGGTATGATGGGAGCGGGCTTCCGCCCCGTTGCCACTCCGCGGGTGTAGCGTTCTCGCTAGCGACCCGCGGAGGGAAGAACGGGACACGACGGGGAATGACACCGCGTACATACTCGAATGCTATTTATTGCACTTGCAAATAATACAGAGCAAGCCTTCTAGCTATACATTAACAAGGTTTTCCTTGGAAGGGTAAGGCTACGTAAGAATGATTTCTGAGTCACCGACTGTGGTATGGTGGTCCGACTTCGGCGGCGGCCATTTGCACGCACCGTGAATATGGCGGCCGGGATCTCCCGTGCGCGCTGCATTCTTCGGACAAAGCCATAGCATGGCGTCTGCCGCGGGTGGTGGCGAGAGCGTACGGTATTTACCGGTCGCTTCGCTGTTGGGAACCAGAAGACGGGCGGTCGCGCACGATGGGTTCAGCTTACTGCGTGTCTGCTATCCCCCGGCGTGTACCGGGAGAGGCGGCGGCAGACGACCGCTCTCGTTGCCGGCCTGATCGAGAAGCTCTCTGTGGTCTTTTTCCGGCAACCCGCGTAGACGTCTTGGTGGCGCACCCATCTTTGGGTCTCCTTCTCTCCAAGGGGAGGTATTTATCTCCTCTCCCCTGCTGGCGCTGCAACGACGCTAGCTGTGGTGGTGGTGACCGGTCGCGGAGAGGGAGTGGCAACGAGTCTTCCACATCCCCCCCTCCTTAAATTTCACCTATGATTGTTGAGAACTAGTATTTGAATGCCATCCGCGATACACACACGAGACTTGCAATGACGACCGCAGGGCAGCTCGCACAGGCAATACGCCATTGCGGTCCAAACTTTGGTGCCATCCGACGAGCAGCAAGGTGAACGGGCCCCTGCTGCTCATCGGCAGGTCCCAGAAGCCAGAGAGTGACGGGAGGGTGTTGATCCCGCTGACGCGCCTTTGTTGGCAAGCAGGGAGTTGGCTTCCCCTCCCGTTAAGCCGGCCTGGTTCCATGATACTCCGCAGCTTTGGTGATTAATGGCCGCAGGGTAGCAGGCAGGAACATAGACAATGGCAGCAGACCCAGGCGGCTTCCCTTGACCTCTGCATAACCCTCCGAATCTCCAAAAGGTTGAAAATATTACGCAAAATGACCATTTAGTAAAATGTGGGACAATGCCAGGGCCAAACAATTTTATCCTGCATCGCAGAGAGTTGCGTTCATTTGAACGAAGCTGGCTCTCTTCTGTCGAATGCGTACGCGTGGTTCGGTTGCCGACATAATAATCTAGTTCCAAAATTTACGATTCGCCCCTCTCAGTTCAAAAATACCAACTTCATTCGAACGAAGTTAGCTTTCTTCAATTCACGAGATGTTTCGACTGCAGCGAAGTAAAATAAAACAGACAGAACACATTTGCTCGTCCTGTGTGCCACGGTTAGACTGTCCTCCGATGTGCCCACAGGCACCTCCCAAAAATAGCCTTAAGGCTACTCGCTCTAGGGCTAAGGAGAATAGCTAGAACACAATGCCACAAGGATTTGCATCTCCGCCAAGGAATCCAGGGTTGCCCTAATCGCTCGCTGTCATCCAAATGCAACTTCTGAGTTAACCGCCCCCACCGCGTCCAGCGGTGTCAGAGCGCCCCGGTGCTTTCCGCCGATCACGGCTGCAAAACCAGTCAGCCGATTACGGCACCTGGCTCCCAGAGTCAAAGAGACAGAAGAGAAAATATTTACAACTATATACAAGAAAATTAAGGACATCGTCGTGGCTGAGGCACTCACTCGCTTCTGGCTTGCTGCTCTTTGTGGACGGCTCGGTCTCGCGCTCCATGTACGGACCTCGTGGCTGCACCTCTCTGAGGTCTCGACACACACACACACACACACACACACACACACACACACACACACACACACACACACACACACACACACACACACACACACACACACACACACACACACACACACACACACACACACACACACACACACACACACACACACACACACACACACACACACACACACACACACACACACACACACACACACACACACACACACACACACACACACACACACACACACACACACACACACACACACACACACACATGAATGACCATTTGTTCTCGCTGCAACTCCTCTCACCTAGCCTTGAAGAAAGCATATTAGACTTGTAGCACTCCGATCTCGGATCCGGCTAACGCTGTTGATTAAAGTCCGGCTGAACTCCGCGCCGCTAACTGACAACAGTCCTTTGTCCCAAGGGTTTGCCACACTTCAGGCTACTGTTGTGGCGGTGGGAGTGAGTAGCTCAAGTGTTCCTGTACGAGAGCCCCACGTTGGGCGCCAATTGTGGCGGCATGAAGGGAGCGAGCTTCCGCCCCGTCGCTACTTCGCGGGTGCGGTGTTCTCGCTAGCGATCCACAGAAGGACCAATGGGACAAGGACGGGCACAAAATAGCGTAAATATTCGAATTATATTTATTGCACTTGTGCAAAATGTGTAAATAAAATACAGCATGCCCAGCTATACATCAACAAGGCTTTCGTTGGAAGGGCAAACTAGATAAGAAGGGCTTAATTCCACCTCACCGACTGCGAAATGGTGGTGCGACTACGAAGGCGTACATTTGCACACGCCGTGAATATGGCGGCCGACATCTCCCGTCCGCGCCGCATTGTTTTGACAAAGGCAGAGCACAGCGTCTGCCGCGGGCGGTGGTGAAAGCGTACGGTATTTACCGGTCGCTTCGCTGCTGGGAACCAGAAGACGGACGGTAGTGCACGATGGGTCCTCCCGTGTGCGCAGCGTACTCCGTGCCTGCTATCTTCCGGCGTTTGCCGGGAGAGGTGGCGGGAGACGACCGCTCTCGTTGCAGGCTGGATCCAGAAGCTCTCTGTCACCTTCTCGCCGGAACCCGCGTAGACGTCTTGGTGGCGCACCCATCTGTGGTTCTCCTTTCCACTAAGGGTAGGTATTTAGCTCCTCTCCCAGCCGGCGCTGCCTCGACGCTTGCTGCGGTGGTGGTGATTGGTCGAGGCTAAGGGGAGGCAACTGGGTTTTCACAGGACCAGAATAGTAGAGCATGAAAAATCAAATTTAAGAAACAAATATGCGGTTGCACTTGTGAAACGAAAGGTGGGGAAGGCTAACTAAACAAATTCGTCCTTATCCACTATAAACATAAACTAGATGCTGTTTCTTCCTTTCACGTTGAGCCTATATTTGTGATGTTACTCTCTTCGGAAGGTTACAATGAGTGCAGCATAGCTTTAGCTGTGGGTTGCCATTGCTCTCAAAATGTTTCTATCAAGGCTGCTGTCAAGCCACGCGTTTAACGGCAGTTTCCTGAGAGCGTTTTTTTTCTCATATATTAACGGTATGTTAGACTCCCGCATACAGGCAACTTTCAGGCTATGAGGCTGCGCCTGGGCCACATATATGGCCAACATTCAACACAAAAGTTATATTGCTTCCTCCACTTGAGGCTTCATTTTATCGTCATCACTTTTGTCGTCATAATTCTATTGGACAGATTGAACGCAAGACGTGAGGCACAGGCTTTCTGCGCTATGTGGCAACACAAGAGCGCGTACGAGGCCCCGGTGCAGTCGCCGTAATTGCGAACATCCGAAAAACGCAGAACTGTCACGATGACGACCATAAGAGTGCGGAAGACAGCGCTGAAAAGGAAAATGAACAAAAGATAAAAATTAAATTGAACAAGAGATGTCAATAAGAAAATACGGCGAAAAAATGTATTGCAAGAAGAAACCCGCGCTGAGTCTTTTTCAAAGAGTGTCCTTGGCCTAACTAAGCCTGCAGAGAAAACCTTGGAGCTGAGCACCCTAATGAGACATTTCACCTCCACCGTAAACCCTTGTTGCAGGGAAAATGTGAAGCTAGAGCAAACAGAGCAGTAAAAGGGACAAAAGGCCAGAAAGCATTAGAAATGGTGAGCAGCGAAGCGAGAGAGGAGAGGGTATGAGCCTACGGAATTAAAGATGGGCACAACAAGATAAATTCGAGGGGCTTGGCTAGCCAAGTCGCAAACATTGTGGAAATGCCAAGGAAATACGAGAGAACGGTTGAGGGAGAAAAGGAGAGAGTGTGTAATACAAAGTGAAAAGGGAAACAACACAACGAGGAAAAAAAACAAAAAAAAAGAATAACAAGTGCAATTGCAGAATGACTGCAATTGCTTCGGCGTGTAAGTAGCCATGCAAACAAACGGCAAGACGCAAATCTAATGTGTTTAGGTAAAGCGGCCAATAACCTGGAGTTATTTGGACAGTTCGGGGGTAACGAGCATTTCTTCTCAGAAAGGGGGAGGAAATGCGCAGGATGAAGTTAATTTCTTGTCTGTGCGGCTCACTTTGAAGGCTTCAATTGCTTATTTAATGAAGACGTTACCGATTGTTCCGCCGAAAGTGTATTTTAAAGGGCGTCTGTGAGCCGCCATCTATGCAGCTTCGACTTTCCACTGAGCAAGCGTCATTACGACTTGCCAAAATTAATAACACGGCGCACTGCGTCCATTACTTCAAGTTATATAAAGGTCAGCGCTTGCTTACCGCTCCATTCTGGCGAAAATTAAATGTCGTTTCAGCTGCATTTATTCGTAAATGTCTCTCAAACGCGATATGCAAGGCGCCTGGTCGCCGGAACAGGGCGCACCATTAGTACTCACAAAGGTTTTATTTGACAAGGTGTGAGAGTTTTACAGCTATAACATTATAGTCCGCTTTGTGACAAACACCATAATATGTGTTCTTTCTTTTCTTTTTTTTTTAATAAATTTTTCTCTCTCTCTCTCTTTCTGCGCAACACATAATTAACGCGTGCACTTGGCTGCGCTGCCAGAAAGCAACGCAACTGGAAACGATGGTATGCGGATGTCATATTTCAGCATGGGTCGTAAAAAAATGCTCTAGTACAATAAAGCTAAGCTAGTGAGTTATGGGCCTCTTGCGTGCAACCCCCGACGAAGACCTCGTACTGACCGACAGTCGGCTGAATCTCTCGTCCCATTACCAGGTTATTCTCATCGGGCCATGAGAGCGATTCTTTGAATAATATTTTACAGTTAACCTTTTTCATGGCACTGAAAAATCAACATGCTTTTCCCGTGCCTGACCTACTTATGACGCTGCTCTAGCCTCAGCAATCTAACCATTTATCATCGAAGGGATGTTTCATGGCAGAATATCCATATTATATTACTTCCCATTCACCTTCGTTATAACGAGAAATGTAGTTGCGAACTAAACAAAAGCAGGTCACCGATCTGATTAGAAAATTGCACTAACAATTGGTTCTAATGCTGTCCCAGCAACAGAGAAAGATATTTGAAGCATATACTGCAGTTTTACTTGTGCAATCTTCAGTTTCGCAAAACCGTGTATATATATTTCAAAACCATTGCAATGCTCACATACGAAATTGTATATTGGACTTAGGTAAGGAAGGATAAATAATGAATTATAAAAGTACTCTGCAAAGCGGCAAACATAATCACAGTTTTAAAACTTCCGGAGCAAAGCTTGACGAATCAAGAGGGAAGACGTAATCGCGGTGTCGATCTCTTTTGCTGGCGTTTCTTGCCGTCCGCAATGAACTGCAAGCGAAGCGATAACCTAATTTTAACCATTTTGCTTAAACGAGTCTACATCAAAACTATTCTGCTACTGCAAGGTACCGTACATAGCTCTGGTCAAACGACACCGCAAAAAGGAAAACAAAAACGCCACTCATTAGAGAACGATAAAACATTCAGCATATAAATCTTGCCAGTACTAATCTCCGTCCAAAATATTTCGTTTACTTTCTTGGAGTCAGTGCTTACGATCCGATTCCTCGTGGCAAGTTTTCGAATAAAATGAATGGTGATGACACGGGAACGCATGATTGCGGTACTAATGAATGCTAATGAAATCACAATGGATAGAAACGGAAGTCATCAATATGAAAGAGTATCAAATTTAACGCGGCCCCTTTAAAACGCTCTGCTAAACGGAATGAAGAATGCAATAATATTGGAGAATGCGTTAAACATTTACGGTGTAGTTCTAGCAAAGGAATGAACGCCGACACGGCAAATTTCGCTTCCTTTATTTAGAGTGAATCAGGTCGGTCAGAATAAATTAAAAGTGGCATCACTCGTGTTTTTATTTTGCTAGTGAATGCCAACTAAAAGCTCAGACTTTGCTTTAGAAAAGTAAAATCAAATCAGCTCAAATATTTACCGGGGCAGTCAGTGCCACATCCGGCACAAAAAGGAAACGCTCACATGAATTCCAGAGCCGCGAACCTTTGTTCTCGGGAAAACGAACTGACCCCTGAATAAAACACAAAAAATATTGCGCTTTCTTTCATCTCAAAGAAAGGAGAGAAATTACTGTCTTCTCGGCATTTAGGGTAATTATTCCTTTTACAACTAATGGTTATTTAAGTTAGAAACATTTTATATGTTTCGATTTTTATTATGAGCCCTGGAAAAAATACACTACTGCTCCAATATTTCAACCAGCGCATTTTGGCGGCCTCAGAAAACAGGGACAAAAAGTTCGTAAAAGTGGCACGGAAACAGGGAGAAAAGATGATACGCACCAGATAGAGAAAGAAGGAAAGACAAAGGAAGAAAGAAATGCTAACGAACGTGGGATGGTAGAAAAATCTAAAGATGCACAGGCGGGGAAGTGACCTTGAAAAGAAAGGGCAAAGAGAAAGCATAACCCGTTTAAACAGAGCCGATTATAAACTATTAGATTTGGAGACAGAGTGCACGAAATTAGATTAATTTCGTGATACCTGAACATATATTTGATACCTTAATAATCAGTCTGAAAAAGGGTTACCGGCTTTACAACTGAAATAATTTTCTCCAAAGGCCGGTTGGTAGACGCCGCCTGTGCAGCTTCAACACCCGACTGAGCAAAAAAAAAAAAAAATATTTTCCATCAACTAGCCTAGAGTAATGGCGCAGAGAACTGCTTGTATTTCTTGAGGTTATGAAAAAAATCACTGCTTGACTCACCTTTTCATGCTGTAAGAATAAAAGAACCAGTTTCAGCGGAATCTGACGCTGAATATATCTGAAACGCAAACTACCTGGCTGATAATCACGGGAAAGAGGCACACAAAAAGCATTTAGAATGCTATTTATTTATAACTTTCCGAATGCTTTGCAGCTTTAACAGTACAGTCCTCCTCCTGAGAAAAACTGTGTTGCATATTGTTTGTGCGCCTTGTGCAGGTAGGAATCTCCTGAAAAGGAACACCAATCATAAAAAAGACAGCACAATATATTGCCTCCCTGACTAATTCGACCTAAAGCCTACAGAAGCTCTATCGGCCCAGAAGCCAGCACAATACAGCAAAGAAAAAGAGAAGGCGAAATACGTTGAATAATGCAATAGAATGCCGGTGAAAGTAAATGTGAAGCTTGCAACAATAGCTGCTTATGTAGATTTTTGAGGCCGTATCATGCGGCCGCTTGCGCATTGATGATTTTCCACGTCGACAAGTCCATGAAGCTGTCTTCAATGCTCGCCACTGATGGAACGTTGGCGAGCCGCCCTAATTTTGGCATTATGCGACGAGCCTTCAATGTCTCTAATGTGCGAACGTGCTGAATTACATCACAGACGGCTTTCAGGTCACCTTTGGCAATTAGAAAATCATAAATATCACCTGCGATGCCCTTCAGAAGATGGCCTATTTTATCTTCCTTGGTCATATTAGCGCTTGCTGTTTTGCATAGCTTCAGGACCTCCTCTATGTAAGTTGTGCATGTTTGCCCAGGTAGCTGAGCTCTGTGCGCAAGCTTGTGTTCAGCCCGCTTCCTTCGTGCAAAGCAGTCGCCAAAGCACTGGCGCAATTCGGTAACGAAACGGTCTCAGGTGGTAAGAGAGTCTTTCAGGTTTTCGAACCAAAAGGGAGCGGTATGTCTTAGGAAGAAAACCACGTTTGCAAGCTGAGCGGCGGTGTCCCATCGATTGTAGCGGCTCACCCTTTGGTAGTGGGTGAACCACTCGTCGATGTCCTCGCCTGCCGCTCCCGCGAAAGCCCGAGGCTCCCGATAGTGAAGCGATGAATTGTTTGCTGCGCCCGAAGGCCGGTCTTCAGCCTGGATCACCGCGTCATCACGGGCTGTTTACGGGTCATTGGCCGATTGCATGGCACTGGTTTGCGGTTCGAGGCGCGACCACTCCGGCGAGGCTCCAGTTGTATCGGTGCTGTGTGTAGCGCCAGGGATCGTCACTCCATACCTCCACCGCAATATTACGCCCTTAGCGTCGCGACCGAGACATTCTAGCCGGTTCAGTACGCCAGGTGCGCACGGCCAGCGGGGAGCGATACAGTTGCCACAAGACAAAGGTCGAACGGGCGCGCACACTTCTTCTTCCTCTTCCTTCTTCCTTCCTCTGTGCTCTGTTTGAGAACAAGACCGTAACAATATTTTATAATTGAAAACAAGTCCGCTCAGTAAATGCCCGAATGCTCTTTGTCCCAAAATAGGAAAGAAAACGGAAACAAAAAGCTCGAAAGAAGTGCTCGAAAAGATATGCTGAGTTAGTGCCAGCACGGGGCGTGGTAAAAAAGCGAGATAAACGGCCAGGATATGGAAGAGGGAGACGAGTACTGTTACATTTGGGTGTCGCGAGCGCCTGAGTAGCGTACCGCTGCGGCGCGCGGCCCCTCGGTAGCGTTGGCCTGGCGGCTCCGTGGACGGCGGACGGCATCAAAGGTGCCAGCAAAGACGAGGCGTCTTTTAACGAAACAACCTTTACTGTAACATCAGGAAGAAACGGGCAGTGAAGCTGACCCGGAGAGATTACAGACACTCTCACACAGCTGGTGTCTAGCGTCGTGCCAACGGCGCGTCAAAGTAGTCTCTCTCTCAGCGGAGTCGGCCGCTGCTTTTTATAGTTTTTCCAGTTCACAGGGAAAGGGTAAACCCTCACAGGAAAGGGAGAACCAAACATGTTGGTTCACGACGAATGACTCAATCGCAGATGTTCCGACCTCATCCAACACCACCTAGAAGACTTAAGGCCCCCGCGCCGCCTCCTCGCCCAAGCGCCTACGTCACCACACTCAGATCGCCGCTCGGACGGACGGCGACAACCTCTCCGAACGTCCGCGTGGCGAGGGTAGGGGGTGAGGGGGCAACATGGACAAGCCGGACAAGAACAGTTATGAATGGCTCGCAATGGCTTCAGCGGTGACTTTTACTACAACCAAAACAAGTCATTTTTTTAGTTTTTAGTATAATTAGAGCCCAAATAATACCAAAGGCCGCAGTACTGAGCTATTCGGTTTTCATTCGACAGCTATATTCTTAAAGAATGGCACACAGCATCGTTTGGCGTAGTTAGGCAGCCACATTTTCATGCGCCTCTAGCGGATTTTGTTTCACTTGTGCTGGCCACAGTGATCGGAGCTGCTTGCAGTCGTTTGTATCGGATGCCGCCTGTCCGTACAACAGGCATGATTGTGCGTCGTTTTTACGTCTGCAAGCTGCATATTTTCGATTTTGTGCTGTGGTTGTGCTCGTAAACAAATTGCTAGAATGCCGGGCTGCTGTTGCGCTCCCAATTGCAAGTCCAACTATGCTGGAGAGTCGCGTGTGCGCGTGCACGTGTTTCCTTGTGACCCTGTGCGGCGAGCGGCATGGACAAGAGCGGTTCCCCGGAAGGATTTTACTCCTACGAAAAACACAGTGGTAAGCTATGGCTTATGAGTCGATTCGCGGCTTTTTTATTAAAGCAATGTGCGTTTTTCCGGCTAAATGTATTCAGCAGCAGCCGAATCGGGTTGCTTGCGTTGTCGGAGCCTGAAACGTGCTCATTCTTTTTGTAGTATCGAAAGCCGAACCGAGCCGTTTATCTTTCTGGTAGTATAAAACATATTTGTACAGAATGTCTTTTTTTTTTTCATTTCAGCTTTGCGAGAAACATTTTGTGGCAAGCGATTACGTCAAAACATCTAAGTACACAGATGTGAAGACGGGAAACGTTATTGAAGTGCCGCTGAAAGTCTCCAGGCTGAAGCCGGATGCGGTACCAAGTGTGTTCCCGAATTGTCCCCAGTACCTTTCACGGCAACATGCGTGCACTCGGGAGGCTCCGGAGGATAAAAGAAAACGTGTTGAGGACGAATCACTCCGCATTGCCATGGAAAAATCTCTAGAAGAAAAACATCAAGAAGACAAGCATAACGAAGTAACAAGCTTTTCTGAATTTCTTCATGCTCTGCCAAGCTTTAACACCTCGCCGTTTTGGTCTGTGATCACAATGGAGTCCAAAGTTATATTCCTGGATTTGACTGTTGATCAGGGCGCCTCTGTACGTTCATCAGTGGTAGTTTGTGACAACATGTGTGTAGAAGTGTATTACGGGGAAACACGCATCATGGACCTTCATGGTGTCAGTGTGCCTGCAGTGTTGCAGGACTTAAGACAACTGAGTGACATCCTTCAACATGTTGAGTCTCTGCGTAGTGCTCATTCTCCCTACAATGACCTGCGGGCTCGCCATCTGCTTGAAACTGTGGAGGAGCTGTTAGAAGAGTTAATATGCAATCATCAGCCCCACTTACACGAATGGCACCTCGAAGTCGTGAAGTTTATAAAATCCCAAGTAGACCTAATCCTCAACAACGCTGCACGCTACTCGTCGGACCTTCTCGTATTTGCAAGCCTCCTTTACACCATTTCACCGCATGCATACAAATTCCTCAGAGGTTCACTGAAGGTAAAGTTGCCTCATCCAGAGACAATAAGACGTCTCTGCTCTGCTCAGCAAGTAAGCCCGGCCATAGAACAGCAAGGCTCCTGTTTCCTGTCATATGCTAAGAAAGTTGCTACCACATTGAAAGAGCATGAAAAGACAGTAACTTTAATGATGGATGAAATCCACATTCAGTCATACTTTGATTTTAAAGCTGGGTCAGTTGCCGGTGCAGCAGTCAACACTGCAAGCCCGGCAAAAACAGCGTTTGTCTTTATGATTCAGAGTCTGCTTTCAAATAACAAAGATGTTGTGCATATATTGCCAGTGGCTACAATCGATGCAAAATGTTTGCATGATTTTCTGCGAATGCTAGTCATGAAGCTTGAAGATACAGGATTTAAAGTAATTGCCATCATCTCTGACAATAATTCCATCAACAGAAAGACAATGTCATTGTTTTCAGACCCTCCGAGACTAAAGATAGTTTATCAGCATCCAGCTGACAAATCACGACCTTTGTTTTTTGTCATAGACCCTGTCCACGTGTTGAAATGTGTCAGAAATAACTGGTTAAATCAACGCAATGCAGGAAGGTGCATGTACTTCCCAGATCCAAAAAGTACAGACCCCAAACCCAAAATCTTGGCAGCATCATTTAACACTTTATGTGAGCTGCATGAATCCGAACAAAATGAGCTTTTGAAGATTGCTCCGACATTGTCATTGAAGGCACTGAATCCTTCAAACATGGAGAGGCAAAATGTAAAGTTAGCACTGAGAATATTCAATTTATCAACTGTGGCAGCACTTAATAATAGCAACATTCAGCATGCTGACGGTACTGCTCAGTATATCAGCATGGTGCTAACGTGGTGGAATGTTGTTAACGTTAAAACTCCCCGAAAGGGCCAGCGGCTTTTAGATGACTTGCAAAAACCCATAACCTCGACATCTTGTCCCCAGTTAGAGTTTCTGGGGAAAATGATGCAGTGGCTCGACTACTGGGAAAGTTTGAGGCACGATGCAGGACATTTAACAAAAGAAACTCACTCAGCTTTATGTCACACAACTCATGCGCTCCATGAGGTCGCTATCTACTGCCTTGAAGAACTTGGTATGCAGTATGTTTTGCTAGGCAAATTTCAAACAGATTCCCTTGAGGATCGCTTTGGTCGGTACCGTCAGTTGTCTGGTGCCAACTATCATGTGTCGATTAGGCAGATTTACGAGTCTGAGACAAAGTTGCGGCTACAGAAAGTGCTCGAGTTACCAGACATTGATGTGGTGTGCGATGTTCCTGTCATTAGCTCCAACTCATTGCTGAGCCAGTTTGATGTCGCAGTTTGGGACAGCGATATTGAGAAGAAAGTGGCAAGGCTACCAGCTGTGACATATGTTGCCGGTTACTGTGCTCATGCAGCTGTAAAGAAACTGTTGTGCCAGTCATGTAAAGAAAATCTGATAATGGATGATACAGAGATAGACATTGCTAGAAATGTCCTTATTTCCAGCATGACAAGAGGTGGCCTGAAGTTCCCACGCGAACTTGTTGTGAATGCTGTCCTTACCACAGAAATAGTGCTGGACAAGCTTAGGAGTCCACGCTTTGCAAAACAGTTCTTTGCACTTCCTAAGCAGAAAGAAGTGCTAGTGGCCCTTGTGCATGGCATCATCAATGATAATGATGACCTGGATGTTTGTGTGAATGGCCATACTCCTCAACAAGTCATACATTACATTTTGAGTGCAGCAGCAAACACCCTTTTGAACAACTTGTGCAAAGCAGCAAATAACAAGTTAGCAAGCGACAAGTTGTCTGCCACAAAGGCAAAGCGAAAACTTGCAACTGTTAAAAGTTGAGGTGTCATTTGTGCAGTTTTGCTTCCACAGTATTGTTTGTAAAAAGAAAATAACTTTTTCTTTCATCAATGTCAAATAAAATGTCCTTCATCCTACCTTCATTCTCAAGAAGGCTTCTGATGTAATCTCTGTCTGTTCCGTGTCACGGAAACTCGTGCACGCCTGAATTTCTTTACTTGAAGCAGTCCTGTGTGCCAAAGCAGTAAAGTGTATTTGCAGAAAATTTACTCTACCAACTTTTTTTCCTGACACTGACATGCATCGCATTTATGTGCACTTTTACGAAGAATGTGTTCTTGTACAAAGAAGAGACTGTCAAGCATTGTATTTTTATTTATTTTCGACGAATTGTATAATAAATGATCCTGTATTGCTGCTGAGCAAAACTGAGTTTGTGCATTTTATGAGTTGATTTATTCCACTTTGAACTATTGACATTTTACTTTCATGTAATGCCAATTTCTTGCCATTTTTGTAACTTGCCTGATAGGGCTTTTGAAAGTAAAAAAAAAGCCCCGAAGTGTTAAATATATGTAATATAATCATGGCGGTAGCTTGCAACGTGAATAGCTTATTACTAGATCAAATAGAGTTTATGCACCACAGTGATGACAAAATTTTACATCAATCGCTTCCAATCAGTCAGAAAACGGTTCTTATATGTGTAAGCATGCAAACCGACTCCTTAAGGCACGAAGCTACAAACTGGGGTGAGAATTCCCGGCCAAGCTTCGTAAATAACTGTAGACGCAGTATATTAGTTCCTACTGGTAACACGAGCGAGCGAATCTAATTTATTTCACGCCAACATGCAGCTTATAGGGAGAGAGCGAGTGTGGTGAAGTCCACTTCCAGGACGATCTGACTTGCGTGACGTCACGCCGCCGTGCGGGGGCCTTCAGTCTTCTAGGTGGTGTTGCCTCATCTCCTCCACCTCCTGCAGACAGGAGAGGGCGACGCACTTTCCCTCGATCTCCAGGCTTGGCCAGCTTGTGCACACACATGCACGCACACACATTTGGCGCGTGGCAGGAACACGCTGAGACTTGTCGGCGGGAGGAAGCGTTGCGCGGCCGATGAACGGCGTCGAAATGGCCGATCCGCTCGCGGTTCTGCCTGTTGCTATGCGGTGGCCGCGTCAGCTGTCCCACTTCTCGGGGGAGAAACGTAACAGACTGCCCCGCCGGGGGAGGGAGATCCCGAAGGGCAGGGGACTGCATCCGCTGTCCGGAGGGATCGGGATGTTGCTGCTAGCCGGGGTCGTCCAACTCAGCTTCCCTTGAGCTCAAACAGCCTGAAGAAGTCCTTGGCAAGTCCGGGTTTCCAAGGCACTCTGCAACTTGTCTTCCGGAGAGATTTCTGGCAACCCACAACGTCACAACCACGCTAGACTCAACCGTTCAGCCAGCAAGCACGGCACAAACTTCACTAAGTTCCGCCAGACTCTTTCCCTCTTATGCCCCCATCAATATTAAAGGGCAGCTCAGCAGCACTTGGAACGCGTCCACAAATTTGAAAATCGCATTTTCAAAACAGCATTCCCAAACAAAAATAATACAATACAAATGTTCAAAATCCTATGCCAGGAAGAAAAGCACCAACTAGTGAATAAAGGCTTCTTCTCACGTTATGGGCTTCGACTTAAGCCATCGGCGTTACCGTTGAGATCACCTTTTTCACTAAAGCATCGGCTGTCCGTTTCTCGGAACAACCGTACCTTCCTGTTTCTGTGCAAAGAAACGCATGAGCATAAGTCACTAGCTTTGCTAAACAACCTATCCCTCTCTTTACGCTTGGCGCACCAGTCACGCGATTTCTGGGCACGGGCGCATTTGTGCCTTTGGGATAGTCGCCTTCTCTTTCGCGATAGCTTCAACTTTCTCGCTTCTTTCTCGCGCCTGCCTTTCCGTTTTTCTCTACGGCAGCACTGAAACACATGCTTTCTGCTTTCTTTTTGCAATCGTTTCAGTTTGCTCTCCTTACGATGGCAGCGTTCTTTCTCGCGCCTGCCTTTCCGCGTTTTTCGTCGGCAGCGCGGGAATACTAGCCTTCTGCTTTCTTTCTGCAATCGTTTGAGTTTGCTCTCCTTACGATGGCAGCATTCTTTCTCGCGTCTGCCTTTCCGCGTTTTTCGGTGGCAGCACTTGAATACTCTAGTTCCACTTTCTTTCGGCGCGAGCTCTGGCAAGCTAGCGGTAACCGGAGCTAGTAGGACACCGGTGTCGTCTGAGTGGTCAAAGTGCGGCGCCGCGTCTGCATCGCGGCCAGCAGCGCATGACTCACTTTCCGTCAAGTCCGAACGACAACTGCTCACGCCAGACCTCAAGCTAGGCATTTCCTCTGGCGGCGCCGCGGCTGCATCGCATGACTCACTTTCAGTCAAATCCGAACAACCGCTTATGCCAGCCCTCAAGCTAGGCATTTCCACTGGCTCGCCACTCACGTTACACGGGTCCTCCGATGAGCCGCATCGCTCAGCGTTAACCGGCGCACGATCAAGCTCCGTCGACAGCTGGGGCGCTTCGGATTGCGTGAGGGTCATGGGTGCCACGTCCGCGTTCGCACTGGGGTTGCTTTCGCGAATACAACCTAGCGTGGTATTGGGGCACGAACGATTCTGACTTTGCTCTGGTCGTTCACTGTCGCCTTCGCAAGTCTCGCTCTCTACAGCGGACGCGCACTCCTCGTCGGTCTGCCCTGGATGATCACAACTCGCGGGCTGCGCAGTTTCCCTGATCGGCACTTCGTTTTTCTGCGTGCCCTGCTCTACGACACAGCTGATTTCGGAAACCGAAATTTTCTCATTTCCTAGCTGATTTCCATCTCCGCCACGCTCTAGACCAGCTTCTGCATTTAACTCGAGAGGCGGTTCAGCTATTATCAGTTCCCCACACTCATTTGATGGAACTGTATCTCCTACAGCTACTTGGGTCGGCATGCAGTTCACCTCGCTGGACAGCGTCCCTGCGGATTTCTCGCCGATTAAGCCTGTGCTAACCGTCTCAGCTAGTGGCTCGACCAAGGTAACACGATGCTCTTCTGTTCGAGAATCGGTCGGCTCACTACTGCGGTCACGTTGCTCGGCCGCTTCTCCAAGCTCTTTCTCACACTCCGGTGCAAATTCGATTTGCTCCGGAACTTCCGCACTGTCTAGCCATTCGCTTACAGCGGCTTTCAACTGATAGGCCAAATCAAAGTATGCCTCGTTACAATGTTTCTCGCTCTCATATCTCTTCCGAAGATCCTGAGGCGTTATCTGATATCGTATCAGCAATGACTCTTTTAGTTCATCGTAATTTTTCAAGCGGTCGCCAACCAATAGCTTGATTTCTTCCGACGCTTCAGCGGAGAGAAGAGCTACCAACATCTACGCCCAACTATCTCGCTCGAAACGTTTACTTCTGCAGACATTCTCGAAGTCTGCCGAACACTCGGCCACATCCTCGGCAATGAGGAACGGTGGCGGACCATCTCGCGGTATTGAACCGTTACACTGAATGGCATTGCAAGCTTTAATCCTTTCCACGCTCATTCTATGTGCTGATATCTCCAGCTGCATCAGTTTCCTTACGCGGGCGTCCTCTTTCTCGAAACGTTCCCTACGTTCACGCATCTCTTTCTCGTAACGTTCTCTACGTTCACGTTCCTCTTTCTCGTGACGTTCACGTTCCTCTTGACGTTCGTCAATGATCTCAAGGCATTCCAAAAGCTCGTCATCTTCAGCTTCCAACTCAAGAATAGCCTTTAACACTTCTGGTTTTCTTTGTTTGTCTGACAAATTCAGACCCAACTCCTCCGCAAGCTTCAGCAATTTCGGTTTGCGCAACGACTTCAAATCCAAATTCATGGCTGTTCCGAGTGCTGCCTTCCCTACTGCCCACTATTGCCTTGCTGCAATTAACCCAGCAACAACGACAACACAATTACCAGCTCTGTTCTCTACTTAACAAAAGCCTGGCAAAACTGAGTAGAAGAAAGTCCCGCACTCACCAAACCTCGCAGCCAAGAATCCAACGCAGTCGTTCCGCTGCAGGCAACCAGTCATCACACAGGGCTCTTTGCACTGCTCCCGCCTTTCCGCTGAGCTGCTTTGATTCACGAGTCACGCCTCGGACATCTCCGCTCTTCCCACCAGATGTTGCACCTCGGTCAGGCCTGGCTCGTTTCACCGACCACGGTCACTGCTTGGTCGTCCTCGTCTCTCCGCTGTTCACCAGTTGTTGGACGACGGTATCGCCTGGCTCGTCCCTCCAACCACGGTTACGGCTTGGTCGTCGTCGTCCCACCGCTGTTCACCAATTGTTACATTTGGTGTCGCGTGCTCAGCCCACCGCTGACGCCAGTTGTTACGTTTGAGGTGGCGAGTGCCGGGGTAGCGTACCGCTGCGGCGCGCGGCCCCTCGGTAGCGTTGGCCTGGCGGCTCCGTGGACGGCGGACGGCATCAAAGGTGCCAGCAAAGACGAGGCGTCTTTTAACGAAACAACCTTTACTGTAACATCAGGAAGAAACGGGCAGTGAAGCTGACCCGGAGAGATTACAGACACTCTCACACAGCTGGTGTCTAGCGTCGTGCCAACGGCGCGTCAAAGTAGTCTCTCTCTCAGCGGAGTCGGCCGCTGCTTTTTATAGTTTTTCCAGTTCACAGGGAAAGGGTAAACCCTCACAGGAAAGGGAGAGCCAAACATGTTGGTTCACGACGAATGACTCAATCGCAGATGTTCCGACCTCATCTCCTCCACCTCCTGCAGACAGGAGAGGGCGACGCACTTTCCCTCGATCTCCAGGCTTGGCCAGCTTGTGCACACACACGCACGCACACACATTTGGCGCGTGGCAGGAACACGCTGAGACTTGTCGGCGGGAGGAAGCGTTGCGCGGCCGATGAACGGCGTCGAAATGGCCGATCCGCTCACGGTTCTGCCTGTTGCTATGCGGTGGCCGCGTCAGCTGTCCCACTTCTCGGGGGAGAAACGTAACAGTACAGATAACACGCATACTATATTCCAAACACAAAGGACCCTGAAACAGGTATTGAGGCCCGTAGAAACTAAGCCGGAAAAAGAGCATGGGCAACAACTGCAACAAATTGGTGACGCTTCCAGATGATTAACGAAAATGAAGACTAGCGCCGGCGGTGAAAAAGTTCGGTATGGGTAAGGGCCTGTAGTAAATTAGTGTTACGAAATGTGGCCCATAGGCAAGGAAATTTCAGTGTTGCCAAGTTAGCTGTTTCCGGTTTAAATGCAGCAGGCTGTTACTCTCTTAAGCAGGCGATAGTTTTGTTTAGTGGGAGGCAGGATTTTAAGCGGTATTCTATGTTGGATATTAACTTTGGCGTTTTTTTTATTGGTTCTTCTATTTTTGCTTACGTTTCTTCACATTTTACGCATTTCTGCTGGACAACGTTGCTGTGAGAGCATCATGTTACTGCGATGTCTACATGTAAAATATCAAAACACGCCCAATTCGCCTTGAATTCATTTATGTGACCTTTTTTGATGTCATCATCAAGTCTGCTACTGTCGGGAATGTTGTCCGGCGCGCTAGGACCTGCCGTGAGCGCTGAGATGTTTATGAAAAAGTGACTGCAGGACCTCAAAATTTCACACCGGGTCCTGAAATTTCCACAGCATATGGGTGTTTTGTAGTTTAAGTATAAATTATTAACCAAATAGGAGAAATAATTGCTGCCATATACTAAAATGAAAAAACCCACTGTGGTCTTCTAGGAAACTTGTAGGAACACGTTCGTATTCTAGGATGAAGTGAGCAAGAGAAGTGATGCTTCCTGCCGAAATCTCCTCTTCGAGCTGACTGAGTTTGCTCTCTCTCCGTGCTGATATTGCTCTGGTTGAACGTAGATGTTCGGCTCATGTTGAGTGAATTGAACTATATCAAGTATAAACACGGAACAAAGTATGAAGAGAGATGACGAACTAATTCAAAGCTATTTGCTAACTCAAAAGTGAGAGTAAATACTGGTCAAATTACGAACAACGCGCCAATGTAATCCAAGTACAAGCACAATATGAAGATTTACGTTAGCAGCAGAACTAGAATTCTGCTTAGAATCGGCCGTAGTCACCAAGCAGTGTTCGGCAAACCAAGGTGAAACAGAGGCTGTCTCAGGCGATTGCGAGTGCCTGCAGTCAGCAGTGTACAATCAGAAAAGAATGCAGTGCTTTTACAACTTCTAACCTGGAGAAGGCAGGCCGGATATTCCTGGGAATGAAAGTATTCGTAGTCTAAGAGGAATAGGTACATTTTGGTTGGTTTGCTTGTGAGGCCAACGTTCCAAAGGGACTCAGGTTATGAGGGACGCTGTAGGTGAGTGCTCCGAAAATTTCGACCACCTGCGATTTTTTAACGTGCACTGACATCGCACATCACACGGGCGCCTTGCTCTTCGCCTCCATAGAAACGCGGCCGCCTAGGTCGGGATTCGATCACAGAAGTCGAGCGCCCTAACCACTGCACCAAGGCTGCGCCATTGGTGTGATTTTATATTTATAATTAGATATGCGTGGTTGACAGATTGAGTAAAATATAAATGCTTAAATATTTGCATCATATATTAAATTTAGCAACTTTTTTCGGGTTTTCAAGTTAATAGTTTCGGTTCGGTTCGGTTTCGGTTTTTCAAGTGCGATCGAGTCGGCAGGCGAGGCGGAGGCGTGCTGATAGCCACCCATCGTAACCTTCAATGTTTTAATCTATAGATTGACTCACCCCTTGAAATACTGTTCATCTGTTCTCGTGCCTCATTTCCGCCCATGATAATCTGCAGTACTTACCGCGCTCCAGACAGCGACGCCTCGTTCATTCCACTATTTCATGATGCTATTAATACCGTAACCACGAAGATTCCGCGTGCTACTGTCTTTATTTTAGGGGATTTTAACTTTCCCGTGATAAACTGGTCTCGCCCTTCTGAGATCGCATCAAATTCCGCCGAGTGCCATTTTGTGAACACATGTCAAACCTTTGCCTTAACCCAACTAATCTCTTCACCAACAGGACAAAGTGCACAGTCATCTAGCACACTTGATCTGATTTTAACGTCACATCCAGAGAATCTGTTATCCCTTTCATATCTTCCTGGACTTAGTGACCATTCAATAATTCACGCCACGGTTCTCAACCACCTGCCAAAACCTAAGAAAGTAACTAAAACACTCACTCTTTATGATAAAGGCGATTATCTAAGCATTAACCGTGAACTCGAAAATTTCTGTACTTCGTTTCTTATCGACTTTGAACGAAGGTCCACCGAGACTAACTGGCTTCTTTTTAAGGATAAAATAAACAGTCTTGTAAAACAATACATCCCTACAATTACTGTAAGTGAGCGCGTTAATACCCCTTGGTTCAATAATACATTAAAGAGTCTTAATAATAAGAAGAAAAGATTATTTCGAGCAGCCAGACGAAATAACAACCATAATACATGGCAGAAGTATTACGTAGCCGAAAAACAATTTAGCGCCCATGTTTTTAAAGCTAAACAATCATTTTTTAATACCACGCTCCCTGAAATGGTACGCAAAAATCCTCGTCAATTCTGGAAATGTATCAATCCTAACCCTAGCAACCCAATAACACTTCATGATGATGATATGGCTACAATTGCGGAACATGATGTTCAGTTCAGTTCAGTCGTGTCCGACTCTTCGTGACCCTATTGACCATGTCACGCCACGCTTTCCGGTCTCTCACTATCTTCCTAACATCACATAACTTCATCTGCAGTGCCTCGAGGGGTTGTACCCTAGCACTGCTTTGCCCATTCTTCTGTTTACTATGAGAGCGACCCCATTCCTTCTCTTGGATTCGTGCCCACAATAAAAGACATAATGGTCGCCGGAGTTAAATTCTCCCATTCCGGTCCACTTGAGCTCGCTGATACCCAAGATATCAATGTTCAATCTGTCCATTTCTCGCTTGACGATGTCCAGTTTACCTTGCGTCATAGATCTTACATTCCATGTTGCTATGTGATACATCTTGCAACATCAGACTTTCCGGTCGCTTCCCGACACATCCACAACTGAGCGTCCTTTTGGCTTTAGCCCAGCCGCTTCATTCGTCCTGGAGCTACTAGGAATCGCCCTTTGTTCATCCTCAGTAAATGTGGGACGCCTTCCAACCTGGGGGGCTCATCTTCCGGCGCCATATCATTAATGGTATTGTGACTGGCCATAGGGTTTTCTTGGCAGGAAATACTGGAGTGGGTTGCCATTACCTTCTCCAGTGAATCACATTTTGTCAGAACTCTGCCGTGACCTGTCCATCTTGGGTGGCCCTACACAGCAGAGCTCACGACTTCATCGAGTTTCGCAAGCCCCTCCGCCACGACAAGGCAGTGATCCATGAAGGGTCATATTTAATACTTCAGCAACATGATGTTGCTGAAGTATTAAATATGACCTTTAGTTCTGTATTTACTCGTGAACCAGATGGGGACCTACCGGATTTTCCATCCTTTGGTTTTCCTGCTATGCCCGATATATCATTCGAACCCCACAGCATTGTTAAATTAATTGATTTTTTGAAACTAACATCATCAGCAGGTATTGATGATATTAACGCAAAGGTACTAAAAAATACAAAACATATCACAAGTGGGCTGTTGTCTCATATCTTTCAGCAATCGCTTTCATCAGGCATTGTACCGCACGACTGGAAAGTGGGTAAAGTCATTCCAGTACCAAAAAAAGGGCCTTCATCTTCTCGTCATAATTACCGCCCTATATCCATTACTAGCGTACCGTCTAAACTAATGGAACATGTAATCTTTTCTCACGTTATGAAATTTCTTTTATCTGTTAATTTCTTTCACGCCAGCCAACATGGTTTTATAAAGGGCTTTTCTTGCGACACACAGTTAGCCCTATTTATTAATGACCTAAGCTCCAACCTTGATCACAACATTCTAGTGGACGCCCTCTTCTTAGATTTAGAAAAGGCGCTTGACAAAGTTCCCCACCGGCGGCTTTTTTTGAAACTTTCACGGCTTAATCTCATCTCAATTCCTTGGTACTTGACTGGCTTCGTAACTTTCTAACTAACCGGCAACAATTTGTCCTCGCTAATAAATGCTCTTCTTCTCACTCCTCTGTTATATCTGGGGTACCCCAGGGCACAGTCCTGGGGCCCCTGCTGTTTCTTATCTATATAAACGACCTGCCAACTGACATATGCTCTAACATACGCCTATTTGCTGACGGTTGTGTTGTGTACCGTCTCATAATCACTCACAGTGATCGCCAACTTCTTCAATCTGACATTGATCGCATTTTAACTTGGTGCAGTAAATGGCTCATGTCTCTTAACGTGAAAAAAACTACTTTCTTTTCACAGGCGTCCCTCTGAACCACCTTTTAAGTACCTAATAGCTAATTCAGAAATTGCAGCAGTAACCACATATAAATACCTTGGCCTTCACTTAACACACGATCTTAAGTGGACATACCACGTAACTCAAATTTCTAAAGAAGCAAATCGAGTCCTGGGGTATTTTCGGCGAACACTACGTCTAGCACCACCATCGTTAAAATCACCAGCCTATGTAACATTTGTACGGCCCAAACTAGAATATGCATTCGCTATTTGGGACAATAATCAACTTAATCTTTCTAACACGCTAGAAGCAATACAAAACCGCGCCGCTAGATTCATCTTCTCTGCATATTCTTATCATGAAAGCGTAACGAAACTAAAATGCAATGCTCATTTATCAAATTTAGCTAACCGGCGTAGCATCGCAAGACTATCTCTTTTTCATAAATTCTATTATCATCTTTCGCACGAGTCTGTTATCGTCCCTGCATACCGCATCTCCAGGCGCACGAACCACGAAAAGACAACCAATCCTCCGCAAGCCCGCACGTCTGCGCATCTATATTCGTTTTTCGTTCGCACAGCAAAAGACTGGAATGACTTGCCTGCCGACGTCGTGCTCCATACAGACCCATCAATGTTCAAAGCATCACTCGAAGCAATAATATGCCCTGTAACCCACTCCCTCGTGTAATACCCCTTCAATGGGGCCTTTAAGGTCGAAATAAATAAATAATAAAATAATAATAACACTGCGTAGAACCCGTTTAGTGCGAAGCACTTGTAATACCCAATTAGCCGGTCTCATTCCCTCTTTTATTTGGGAGGGCTCGGGCTCTTAGAGCTTTTAGGTTTTCATGTTACATTTATTATTGCTGAATAAAATTACCAAGCGTTTGCACCTGTCTGTTCATTACGAAGCTTTTCATATCGCAGCATTCAAAATATTGAGCCTTCCTTAACCTTTGTCACTAACAGGATGCCTGATTGAGAATAAACCTGAGAGCACAATGCAATCCTATTCGGTAGAATATAGCAAATGTTGGCTCCTCGATCCTGCTTCCTCAGCAATTACGTTTGTGGGCCATCGGCAAGCAGACCATATGCACTTGACCGCCTGACATTGCATATTTATTTTGGCCTCTCTTTAGTGTTCAAAGCTAATCTCCGCGTCATTCACACCCCAGCAGTCGGACTTTTCTAAAGTAAGGAAGCTAATGTTCCTTCCAGAGGGTTGTCCAAATTAAAATTAACAGCAGTGCCGAAACGCGAGGGAAAGCGGCAGGGGACGCGCTCGAAGGCGGGTCCTGTGCGTCGCTAGCCCCGGTGCCCTTTTGAGCGGCATGTTGTGGCTTGTTTGAAAAAATGGTTATTAAGCGGTTGAAAACTGTAGCAGGGGAAAGGCTACTGGCTTATATTGTCAGTTAAGAGCACGTGTGAGCAGTTGCGCGACGATTTTACGGATTAAGCAGAGGACACATGTGCGAAAGTTTGACCGGCGTGCCATAACGAACGCCTCTCGCGAACTGCTGCCGCAATTCAAGCAAGCAGGGACACATGGAGATCATATGTGCGGCAAGGAAATTCTTTCCAGCTTCGCCTACAGCCGGTGTCAAAGCGCTGCAGTGTCTGTGCACTGCTTGGATAGATGAACTTCACGTGCGTACAGCAAAAGATTAAACAGCAATGTTATCAGAACGAGTGCGTGCTATTCGCCGCGAGATCGACCAAGAGGTGGCGCCACCGTCACTCCGGTAGTGTGGATCGGCAGCCGGCGGCGCTCGCAGAAACGCACGCTGCGTAGGTCTGCTTTCGAGTTTACGGCGGGTTTGTTGGCGATGAAAACGTGTCTTCTGCAGTATTTCTGCAATGCTGCAGAAAAACATCCAAGGATTTCGCCAATGCAGCAGAAGAAGAGCGGATTTTAGGAAAACAAAGCACGCAACCACCAGTCTTCTAGATTTACTTTGCACGTTTCTTGCGCTGTACCGCGCTCACGCGCCTAATGCTTGGGTGCCTAATGGCAGCTTTGTTTTTCATATCGAATTTAAAAACAGTTTGTACGTGTCTCATGCGAGTGAGACCGGCGAATTTAGTGTCAAGCCCGCGCAGATACAAGGTTCGTGCTCTGACCTGCAGTAATTTAGATTGAATCGAGGCAGTCTGGTTCATTATTTCCTACTTGACTCGAGGATTAAGCAGGTTAAATGTAGCATTGGTAGCGCACTGCATGGCCAGTTGCTTTAGACTGAGTGCACATTAACTCTGGCCCAGACAACTACGCACAAGTATTCCCCAAAAATAAGATCACGCTGACACTATACAGGAAACCTGGCCGCACAGGAAAGCTGATTGTTCATGTGTACAGCGCTGAGTGGATTGAATTTGCCGAGATACTTTTTGCGACCACTGTCATAGAATGTGATAGTGTATTAATGCATGCGCCATTAACTGTAAATTATTTCCTGAAACCGAGGAGAGTATAAAGGATTTCTGATGTGTGTGATGTTATATATAAAGGTAAATTACTAGTGTAATTATTTTGTTTTGAAATGCGAATGAATTTCACCTTTTCAGAGAACTTTTACACACTGGACAGAGTTTACAATAATCAGCGATTAATTTTAAATTTTAAGCGATTAATTAACGTTAAAGTGCAAGCTACGTATTACTCGCTGCGAAGACATCGTAATAAATTGCGCATTGGCACTGTCATGTTCTGGGAAACAATTTTACAGGCTGAAAATTTTTTATCACTAAATATTTAGCAGTGACTAAATCTTATGCGAAGTAAAATATTAGGGTTGCTTCCAAAACAGATGCCGGATATAAAACTATTCCGAAATAAATGAAGGTCATCTTATAATGCGACTATAAAAATGTATTTATTCCTGAACTAAACACTGATATTTAAGCCAGCATGAAGCTGTTTTACTTCTCTTGTCAGAAATGATGAGTTTTGTCGGAAGACAGCACTTGGACGAAAAGGGATTATAATGATTATAATAGGCTACCTGTAAAGTACAATGATCGAGGTGTATTATGTAATAATTAGGGTAACAATTAGGTGCAGGGAATATGTTCCCAAACATTCGAGCATTTGTATAAAGCAAAATGTGCTCACTAAAACATTTACGGATGCACAGAAGTCTTCAACAACAAAAGAAAAGTAAAGAAGTGCATATTGGCCCGGGTTTAACGCATGAAAGCGGCATCGGCTATGACGGATGATTGCAGAGGCTGGTTTTGGTATCGTTTTTTTTTTATTATTAACACCACATTTACCACGTGGGATTGTTTATTGTGCAGTCAAATCCCGCAGCAGAGGAACGCCTTTCGCAACGTTTGTAATTGAATCCCCCGTTCTCGAAATCAGCAGTCGAGCGCCCTTAGCATTGAGACACCGCGACAGAGGTTTGAAAGAAAAAAAAACAAACAAACAAAGTACTCACACAACTATATCGTGCATACAGACGGCATAGCAGGCATATAGTGGTCTGTTCAAGCTGCATTCTGCTATATGACACGGCGGTACCGACAGTACCACTTCGTTTGAGACATATTGCATGTCAAAGGATCTCAAGCACCGAAGACCGCGATGGATGATGTCCTTATCCAAGCATGACATGCTTGATACGGACAAGTATATATTTATTTTAATGAAGCGTGGAGAGGTTATAGACTGTTCATATTAATTTTGCAAGAGGCATATAGGTAAGCAAAAGCTCACAAGAACTGCGAAACAAACAAAAACACTACTGTACACGCCGCACACGCGCGGAAATCACTGCGGGCTGGCACGCGACGCGAAAACGCATCCACACTGAGTAGGTTTCGCCGCTGAGCCGCAAGGTGGCAACTCTGCTCGATCTCGAGGCCAATACTTGTTCAAGCACGGCGTGCCTGTACGTGCACGGGGACTGCGTCAACTAGCCACCCGTGGACGCGCCTGTCGGGCGACGAACTCCACCACCCAGTGCCTGTCCTAGTCGTCGCTAAACTACGCCGATTTCGTATCGAAGAGGCAGCGGAAGGCGATTTGGAGCGGCCAACGCTGTAATAAACGTGTGAATGTCGTCGCCGATATTCTGAGAAGAGTATATAATCTTGAAATGAATATAGGGTCGATTTGTGCGAAGCTTTCAGCAGTTGAGCTCAAAGGCGCCAGGTGATCGCACTGCACAGCAGCAGCTAATGATTAATTATAATCACAGAACCAGAGCGGTCTGTCCATTCCGCGACGGAGCACCCGAATCCGCGGAGAACATGCGTTCCGACTCTGCCTTTGGAACACTCATGCTCCGGCCGGAGCAAGTAGGTGACGCTCGCGAACTGACGGCGGAAAAACCCGTCATTCCTTGCGCTTGTCTGTGCTTCATGTACGAGCCTTATCGTCGGTTTGCAAAACTGTAACGGATCTAAGCTGCTCCCGCTTGTTCTTGAGATGTTGACATCAATATTACGCGATCATTTTGTTTACGGTCGCACAGCCAAACGCGGGCGTGCACGGTAACAGTTCTTCGGCACTTTTTTACTCAAACAGTCCCAGTGCGCCGTTTTCAGCCGCGTAAAGGCTAGCAGCAATTGAATGGCTTGGAATTTGCAAAATGCGAGCTTATAAAGACAGTTTTGAAATCGCTCTTTGAGATGCGGCTGCTCTCTAATCCGCTGTCCCCAAGAGAGAGCATTAGTTCGCGGCGGGAATATACATCTTAAGCAGTGGCAAGTACTGATCGTCAGCTAAAAAGCGCAGAGGACGGAGCCTGCGCGGCCGAGATGACAAGCGGGCGGAAATGAAGAGCGCCGCTGAAGGAATACGTCGCGTACCTTCCGGCCGGCTCCGCCGATTTCGGGGTTCCAGTCTTGACTGCTCCACGTAGCGACCTTGGCTCGGGAATTGATTCCCATCTGCGTTTGGAAGACGCGATCCTTGTACCGGATCTGATTTTGGAACAGAATTGCTCCGAAAAGAGCAGAAAACATTGCTTTAGAAAATTTCCGGCTCTGCAATTAGAATTCACTATAAATGGCTTTTTGAAAATATTAGCTTGTGTCGCCGTTATCACTTAAGGGCATCTTACTATTGGCCAAAGATGCTCACAATTTGCTCGTTCCTGAAATTTTGTTATTTACACCAAGGAACTATAATAAGACATTTTTACTCCAGTGGCGGCCTGCAGAGGCCTTCTTGTTCGCAGCGTGGCAGGCCGCCCCAGAACGATGGTCAGCAGCACCCTACGGCGCGAGCCCTTTTACGTCTCCGTTGCGTGGGTGCTTTCGGCGGTAGCATTGGCTGTCGCCGGCAGCCGGTGCTTTCATCGCACGCGGCGGGCCGTTGGAATCTACCCGATAAGACTCATGCGAACAGCTTCAATCGTACTTAGCGATGCCATCCGCAGAGGCGAGCGCAGCTAATCGAATTCGCTTCTCACAGATGTGCCTCGCATGTTTTTTTTTTTCCTTTACAGCCTGCCGACGGCTTGACCTCAGACGCCAGTACATTGAGGTACGGCAGGCGGAAATAGAATTTAAGCCTGTGTTGCCATTTTCTGCTTTTGTTTGGGCGATCCGGCCTATCTGCCATCTTATCAAAACAACAACCTAAGCGACATCGTGGAGAACACGTGGTGCTCGCGAGAAAACATGTTGGTGAGCTCATCAGCGTGCAATGGGAGAGTTAAAATTGAAAAAAAAAATCTAATTGGCTCCTCTAAGCCCCATTCCGATTGGCTACTAAAATGGTCCACACAATTCTAGGAAGCGTAATTTAGGGGGTGATTTAGCGGCCAAAGAGGAGACATGGATAGGGGTCCTTCATCTATAATGACAGAAGAAAAATCGGACCGAGTCAATCTTAGCGCTGGCCGCACTCCGAAGAGCAAGGAAACCATTCGCGTAGTGCGATTTAATCCGGTCAGACAGGACAGGATCTAGTGAAGGGTGTACCGCGGTGTTATGCTCTCGATCGCTATGGATGGCAGCGACTACCCTAGCTTAGGTTTAAAAGTTGTAGTGTAATTCTGCTCATCTGCACATTGGTGCCAAGAAGTAAGTCCGACTTCTTCGTTTACAACGTGTCGCACCTAAACAATCCCCCTATCACAGGAATTTTATGAAGTATCCAGTGCGGCTTCATTCACGAAATCGCCATATTTAGAACACGAATATTTATTAGTCAAAGTTCAGCGCCGTTTTCAAACTTGTCTTGTGAGGTTCAGATAGGGTTTACATGAAATTAAGATCAAAACTACGCTGCACAGTAAACACTCTAGGATTATGACACATGACGCAAAACGTATCTACGCGAATCTACCGGGTCTCATTTACTTCTGCTGGAGTTGCTTGCAGTTCGTAAATAATCAGTATGGAGGTATGACAGAGCACTGAACAAGGGTAGAGGGGGGGGGGGGGCGGAAGCCTCAGTTCGTAGGTCCAGCCGACGTTTCGACAAGTGGACTTGTCTTCGCCTGGGCGCAGACGAAGACAAGTCCATATGTCGAAACGTTGACTTCACCTGCGAACTGACGCACCCCCCCCCCCCCCCCCCTCTACCCTTGTTCAGGGGTCTTTCATAACGTGTAAGCCGTCTTCCTCTCGTGCTACCACTATTGATGTAGAATGTTATAAATGCGATTCCATAGTTTTGCTGAAATACGTCTGGTGATAAACTTCCATGCAACAGCGAGATTCCCTGATTAACAAGAGGTAAACAACACAGAAAATTTTAAATAAAGGCTCCGCTACATGGAATTGATGTGCAATACAGAATGCAAATCATCAGGGAGAAGACCTCCACCAACGGGTTGGCTTTTATGGCGTTGTAGTCCTGCGTGTAACATGAAGAGCACAATGTAGTAGCGCTAATGAATTATAATGAGTTGGCAGTGAATTGAAATAAAAGTAATCAAAGCGAATTGCTTTTTAACATGGTTCATTTAAAACCCAATATGAAACGCACAACACTAGTACATTAAAAACTACAGTTTTCGTCCTAGAATTGCGTTGTAGAGTCAGGTCAGGTTGTGGTTCACGAAGCGTGAAAGAATGCAGAGAGGCCGGCTTACGCTCCTTTGCTTACCATCATTCACTATTCTGGAACAAAAAAAAAAAATTAATGCAATTGTATAATCTTAATATTTTATATTTTATGGGTAGGGGCTAGAGGCTTAACGTTTGCTCTAAATGTATAATAAAATTTTCTCAGACATTATTCGGCGCAGTCAGCGTCACATCCCGCCAGGCATAGGAAACACCGACACGAATGCCAGTCAGATGTTCCCCTTATTCTCTATCAGATGAACTGTACCCTGGATCAAGCAAAAATTTTAAGCTTTCTTTCATTGCCTTAAAGAAGGGAAACAACGAATTCATGTCTTGAGGGAGGTAAGCGAAAATTTCTCCCGAGCTCCAAAAATAAATTGACGAATTGTGCAGGGTGTGACGTCTCCAATTTTTAACTTAAGACGTTGTTCAGTGTTTCAGTTTTTCATATTTGACAATTGCTTGTTATATAAAGCAATTACATGAACAATGCAATGTATTTCAGTCAGGTTCAAGGATCCATGCTCGGAAAAGAAGCAAACTAATCTACTCACGCACCCGAGCCACGTCAAACTTTGTACATGCACACTGTGTGTTGTGTCACATGGATGGCTAGGCTTAGGTGCTGCTACACTTCGTCAGCTTCAGCCGATTTTATAGCGTAAGAATTAAAATACATAACTATTGCCAGAGTGAAATACACGTCCAGGTGTGTAGAAACTCGGACGGGTTATTCTGCGTTGCGTGAGAGTCTGCTTTGTGCTAGATGCCGGCAGAGGAAAAATTCATGATAGCGAGAGTGCCATCGCAATGCTTGCAAGCCATCGCAAGCCATTGACCAGAAGCACTCATATATATTCTTTAATAGTGGATGCGGCTTAACAAAGCCCCATTAAGGACAGATTACCCTACGTCCTTGCTATGCCTCGGTATGCTTCTTGCTTTGCAGTGACATTCTTCCATGCCGCGCAGTACTGAAGTTTGCAACCGATCGCTTTAGCCTTGTTCGTCATAAACAGTATTGTGCGATATGCTTCTGTGCAAGCTTCTAGTGGTCATCTTAAGAGACGGAAAATGGACGTACAATGCTCGCTTCAACTTCACGATGTTCAGAGAAAACTCTTTTCACCTTCTCTCCGTTACCATTTCACAAGAAAACAATTTGGCTTGGAGCTGGCGCAAAATTTATCTCAGCGGCCTCGTACTGTCATCGCTACCGTCCCAATCGTTCAGTTCTTTCGCGAGCCACTGGCCAGTATTGTGTAGTGGGGGTGTTACAGATCCAACGGTACTAAAGATGGACGTCGGACAGAAGCCACCAGTTTAATGTTTGTCTGCGAACTGCATTGATGACAATTCTTTTTTGGAGTAGGCAGTGAACGAGCAATACTCAGATCCTTCGCGGTATGCGACAACGCCAAACCACAGTGCCAAAACTCTTATTTGCCTTTGCAAGAGTAAACAGTTCCGACTCTGTTGCAACCAGCGGGGAGTCTGTCAACCGTCAAGCGTTCTTTGAGACTATTTCAGAACGTATTTACTGTAAAAGCCGGCGGACAGCCCACAGAGTATTTTACACATGTACCTTATTCAGTTTTACACCCTATATAGTGCACAGACAGTCGATCAAACGTTCAGTTTGTTCCAAGGTTTCTGATACAAACCTTCCCGTTACATGCAAAAGAAATTTCAAAAGGAAGAAAAAAGAACACGCTTACTGTTGTTTGCGGTCGCAACTTTCACAAGCGGAGTAGAAGGGTTGCGGAAGCAGCAAGACTGCATTTGTAAACACCTACCACTGTTTCAGGGAGCTTGGTAAACGCTTTTTATTTCTGACATTACCATGGCGACCGGCCATCTTTCCCTAAACTGCGCATGAAGCTACGGGCTGTCACTATGAAAAGAGAGAGATGTTTCATGTGAAAAAATTCCAGAAAACATATCTTGAGCTGAAAGACAACTTAGCGAACAAGCATTCACTTTTAGTGCGAAGTGTGGAACCCATTTCCTTTAGGCTGTCGCGCCAAAAATCTTAAATGTCCTAACCTGCAAAAAAGGAGAGTCCGACGATTACCAGTCATTCATATTTAGCTGGTTTTGTGAACATGTTTATGCAAATCATCAAGATAGCGAATTTGGGCTTATTCGTTAATGACCTGGAAAATCATATGCAAGCCCAGTGCATTCGCGCGACTGCTTCTGTGGGCAAACCGCAACGTGTAGCAAGCATACTGAGGCGCACGTAGGGTTTTTATACAAGCGTAGCTTCTGCTAGCAACCGTGCGTGGCACTAAGCGTTCGCAGAGGGCAACGTCATCTTTCTACCTTTGTTCGAAGGCAAGCTGTCCACCATAGGCAGTTCCGCATTAATTAGACCAGGAAGAAGAAGATAAATATTAAGGCACAATGCTTTTTTTAATAACTTGTCCAAAAAAGTATGGAGCCTCCTGCTTAGCTTGGAAAATCGTGGAACAGAGGGAAGCAGGCAAAGTTCTTTTTTAGTAATTTTGCACCCGCTACGGCACATTTATATATTGAAAGGTTTGAATAGCCAGATTTAATGAGCAGATATTTCCAGCAAATATTTTTTATGCTTACGTGGTCGAACGCGCCGAATGACTCAACGTAGCTAAAACCGTTTCAAACTCTTGATTACGGAAGTGATGTCTGCTATTTTACTCTGAGAGTTTCTCTTTCGGCCGTTTCAAATGAAATGAAGAATATTGTTCAAGGAAAAAATCTCATCGCCTAAAAAAAGTTTAATTTTTTAACTTTATCTGGCTTTTACGTGATCTTTCTGCTTCTGCATGATTAGTGAAGTGGCAAAATGTTCAACGCAGTGATTTTAATTCTATATTCTTTTTCTGCAATCCTAATGAAGATCGTAAGCCAAACATGCACCATTCATTTTGCAGTCTGTTCTACGCTATATTTTTCTCCTATGAGTAAAGGCTCATTTTTTGTGTAACAACTCAAGACGAACGATGTTCGCCTTAAGAGACATTTTTTCTAGAGGAACGGCATTTCAGACATTACAGGAAAGGGTGAATTAGAGGAATATGGGAGATAACTTCACCCTGGAAAAGATATAGTTTGGCTGATGATTATGATAATGTTCCTAATAACGCCGTTAGTACTCTGCATAAAGTACAGCTAAAGATACGTGCCACACTTTTGTCTTGTATTGTTATTCGAACGTCATAAGCAGAGGCAGATATATGCTGATTGTAAATATCTGAGCTACTGGAAAAGAATCAGAACATTTTTTTGTAGGAACTGAACATTGAAATACTTCCAAATAAATTAAAAGGAGCGCTCCAGACATTTAGACATGTAATACTGCATTGCTTTCTATCCCCTCAGATATATCACATCGGAATCTTTTATCCCAAACATTTTAGGGCTAGAACAACAATACGGTAGATAGTTAGGCTAGTTGGTCAAATGTGATGGACACGGAAAAGAAGATAATAGCAAAGTAGGAACACAAACACAAAAAGCGCTATGCTGCACTGATAGTTGAATTATTTCTGACCCGCGCACTTCTCTCTTCACTTGATCTACCCGCAGCTACCTTCTTTCTCCACCTATTAGTCCCATCGGTGACCTGAGACGCGCACCAAGTCATTTCCTTATTCAATAGCAATGCAGTAGACGTACTGACATATTGTTCACCAGAAACCTTAGTAGGCCAAGCTCCTAAAATCTATCGGACCCAATTACCCTTGTTCTCTTTCAAAACCTACACATTGTGAAGGCCAACTGCGCATTTTTGTTATCATACATCATAGTATTTTCAGTGTACCGCAGGTTTGGTGCCAAGCTTCTCCAATATCTCAGTGGCTTGCTCTCGTATCCTATCGTCGACATATATCTTA
Organism: Amblyomma maculatum; assembly: GCF_055883805.1. Lineage (NCBI taxonomy): Eukaryota > Metazoa > Arthropoda > Arachnida > Ixodida > Ixodidae > Amblyomma > Amblyomma maculatum. Next base: position 108,735,767 of record NC_139352.1, on the reverse strand, counting down.
GTCTCTCCAATGTATGTCTTCGCAAAGAATAGGGAGACCTGATACACAATGCATTGAATGCGTATCGAGTACCTCGTTCAGTGCATAGTTAGTCATCTTACCTTATTCTGGCCGATCATCCGTGCAAACAGGGTTTTTGCTTTGTTTGGAGCAGGATAGAATGAATCTAATACTTTGTGTACGTCTAATCTTGATCACATTGTAGGTGAAACCTTGAATTCTGGGCTTTTTTATCAATATTTATTGCTAACGCAAATAATTTAGGGGTTTTCTGGGACAAATGACTTTCCCACCTAATATCGCCGTTTTCTCTCCTCGTTTGTTGCGCTGAACCAGGCTATCTGTTCCGCTGCGTAGCTCGGATCTAGGAAGTCTTTCTTTCTTCAAAAAGCCTATCAAAATGACGTAAAAAGACTTGCCTTATAGAATAGCAGGCCTTGCTATGCCTCTGCTAGGGAAGAAGTATTTCTAGACTGATGCTGACGTTCGTGTTTGTCCACTGGGTGGGTCCGCCGCAAGACATTATAAAAAAAATAAAATCAGCCTCCACCAGAGATTGAACTGCCCCTACAATCTCCAGCCGAACGCGCTTACTTCGACGCCACGCCATTGTTGTTGTTTTTTGGGCTCAAAGTATAGAATATATTGCCACATGCTGGTGACAAGGCCGTAGGCACCAAAAGAAGACTCAAGCTAGATAGCACTGAAAATAACTTTTTATTGGGCTGAATTGCGCCCGCAAAAAAAAAAAGCAAAAACTAAGCAACTCGGTGGCGGCGATAGCAACAAACGTGCTCGTCGATCGTGGAACAAAGAATGCCCGTCGCACTCGTCAACGCTCAATTTAAAGGCTGCTCAGAACAAACTAGATAACGTCGCAAACTGCTAGTAGCACAACCTGGACTGTTGTAGAGACATACGCGTGTGGCCGGAATCTTCGCGACAGATCTCGGAGCATTTTTGCGACAAAGCAACTGATAAAGGTGCGCCTCGCGACATCGAGGATTAACAGACAAAGAATACAGAATGGATACGCGTGCCAGAATCAGTGATTACGCCGTATGCCGGCGGATGCTACAAAACAAAAAGGACAGTTTTGAAGGTTTCGCGGCATTTCTCCCCCTTAAACGACATCACCTCCATGTTGCAAAATAAACAAAGCAACTTAAACATAAACATAAACTTTAAAGCGCGTAATAAGGCTTGAGACGAACAAGATGAAAGATTTCTGGGTGTGTGCATCGCCGTTGTGATGCTGTCGCACCGTCAGGAATGATTTCACAGTCGAGTTGTCCGACGCGGCGACGGATTTTGTATGGCCCAAATTATCGACGTAGTAACTTTTCACGTAGTCCACGACGGTGAATTGAAATCCACACACATCCTTGGTCTCCTGCATTGTACTCTGCGTGGCGTTGTCGTATGTTGTATTGTCGGGTGACAGTGCGCTATTGGTCTTTTGATACAGCTGTGCGAGTCGTCGGGCTTCCTCTGAACTGTGCAGGTTGGCGACGACGTCAATGTTGTCCTCGTTGGTTACGTGCGGCAGCATTGCGTGAGCGTCGTCGTGGGCTTCCTGCCGTACACAAGCTTGAATGGGGTAGCTCTGGTCGTCTCCTGGACTGCCATGTTATACGCGAAGATCACGTATGGCACGATGGCCTCCCAGGTTTTGTGTTCAGCATCGACGTACATGTCGATCATGTCCGCCATCGATTTGTTCAGGCTTTCCGTAAGTTTATTGCTCTGGGGATGTTACGCAGTTGTTCGTCGATGGCTGGTATGACTGTATTCCAGGATGGCGTACGTCAAATTTGCCGTAAACGCCGTTCCCCTGTCCGTAATGAGCCCCTCTGGGCCGACGTGTCGCTAGACAATATGTTCGACAAAAAATTTGCCGACTTCTGCCGCGGCACTATTGAGCAGTGCTTTTACTTCTGCGTAACGGGTAAGTTAGTCAGCGGCCACGATGATCCACTTGTTGCCCATACATGAAGATGGAAAGGGGCCAAGGAGATCCGTCCTAATTTATTGAAAAGGCAGGGTTTGGGGCGGAATCGAGTTAAATAGTCCCGCTGGTCTGATCGGCGGCATCTTGCGTCGTTGCCACTCACAAAACGTCTTCAAGTAGTGGGCAACTACGGCAGGCAGTCGCGGCCAGTAGTATATCTACTGCATTCGACGCAACATGCGCGGAAACCCCAAGTGGCCTGCTGTGGGCTCATCCTGCAACGCCTACAGAATATTCTGCCGGAAGCTTTTTGGCACAAGAAGCTGCGCGTTCCTGTTGGGTGCGAAGTTCTTCACAAGAAGACCATTGCTTAACGCAAGCGATGATAAATGACGCCTGAATGTCTTCTTTCGCAGTCTGCACAAGCAGCCTGCATCGGGGTGCTTGGGGCCTGACTTGTAGACGACTGTGATGTCGAACTCTTGAAGACGTAGGCCCCCGAGATGGCCGAATGGGTCTTTCAAATTTGCAAGCCAGCAGAGCGCGTGGCAAATCGCTTTTCAACTTGAATGGTCGGCCGTATAAGTGCGGGCGAAACTTTGAAGTGGCCCAGGTGATCGCGAGGCACTCCTCGGTCGTGGAGTAATTAGCTTCGCCTTTCGAGAGGGTCCTGCTAGCGTAGGTGATTACTTCCTCCTGTCTGGCATTCTTCTGAATGAGATTCGCTCCTAGGCCAAGACAGTTCGCGTCGGTATGTATCTCGGTCTTGACGTTCTCATCAAAGTGGCCTAGAGAATGCTTCCGCTTGGGGCGCTTCCCTTTGAAATGGCACGTCTGCCTTTGTAAGCTGCGTCAATGGTTCGGCGTAGCTCGAAACGTTCTTGACAAATCGTCGGTAATACGAGCAGTTTTCTCGTCAACGGGCTGTGGAAACGGTGCGATCGCAGCTGTTTTTCGTGGGTCGAGGTGAACTTCCTCCCTTTAGACAATACGACCCAATATAACATCTCTACCTAGACGAAGTGACACTTCTCTGCTTTCAACGTTAAGCCTGAGGACTTGATTGCGTCAAGTACTGTTCGAAACCTTCTCAGATGGTCTTCACAATCTGATGAGAACACAACGATGTCTTCCAAGCATACCAAACAAATCTGCCACTCTATGCCAGCCAGGACAGTTTTCATTACCCGTCGAAACGTGGTAGGTGCGGGGCACAAGCCATATGGCATTACCTTGAATTTGAAGAGGCCGTCCTGGGTTATGACCGCCCTCTTCTCGCGGTCTCTTTCATGGACCTCAATTTACCAGTACCCGCTTTACAGGTCCATCGACGAGAAATGCTTAGAAATAGGCGGTCTAGTGTGTCGTCGATGCGGGGAAGCGGGTAGACATCCTTTTTCTTCATAAAGGTCAAAGAAAGAAAGAAAAAAAAACTAGACCGCTAAACTGTTCTCTTCAATTGGCTATTCAACGGCGGTAATCAACGAAGAAGCGAAGTGGGCCGTCTTCTTCACCAAAACGACTGGTGGCGCCCAGTGGCTGTTCGATGGCTGGTTGACGTCATCACGCAGCATTTCCTCAAATTGGTCGCGTATGGCCTGGCGTTCTTGCGGCGATACACGGTAGGGGTTTCGACGTAGCGATCGAGCGTGTTCGTCCATGATGATACGATGTTTTGCCAACGGGGTTAACCACACCTTCGACGTTGAAGAAAAGCACCCGCCGTAGCTTTCAACAAGAGCGCGAATCTGGTCTTTTCTATCTCAGGGCAGCGCTGGGTTGATGTTGAATTTGGGCTGCTGGGCTCGGTTGGGTGCATCATCTTCAATTTGGCTGGGGTGGGCGAAGACTTCTCGGCTGTCTGCTAGCTCATCAAGTAAAGCAATCGTCATGCCCTTGTTCATGCGCCGGCATTCTTCGGTGAAATTTGTGACGACCACTTGAGCATGTCTGAGGGAAAAGGGCGATGCCTACTTGTGACTCCTAGTCTGTGCTCCAAAAGCAACCGAGTGTTTCGTTCGACGACACCCTAAGGAGGTTCCATGCCGCTGGTAACCACGCAGACGATGATGCTTGATTGGTGTGGTAAACCTAATACTTTGTCGAGGACGTTCAGAGTGAATTGTTGCGTCGAAGTTGTCGTGGAACGTACTGTTTTGTCCATAGAGAGCTTTACGAAATTTGGGCAGAGGTCGTTCGTGGTCTCCGAACATCCCCGAAACAGCTCTACCCATTTAAATCTCTCGCACTCTACCTAAGACGTGGTGAGGTCACGGTAGCAGAAGATTTCTGCGCTAGGGTTGCAGGCCAATCGACTGCAACGGCAACGCTACATTTCAGCGATGTTCCAGCTTCACTGGATTTACGAATGGACCTTCCCTTCTCGGTCGAAGAACTTGACGCTGCGCTGGCTTCTTGCAGACGATCATCATCGCCGGGTCCCGACGGTGTAACATACACTGCGCTTGGTAATCTTGGACAAGAAACTAAGCATGCTCTTTTAGAATATTACAACAAATCATGGAGTGAGGGTACAGTTTCAGAAGAGTGGAAGTGCAGTCGTTTCGTTCCGCTCCTGAAACCTGGCAAATCGCCTCTAGAATTGACATCATACCATCAAAATGCACTGGCTAGTTGCGTTGGCACAGTACTGGAAATAATGCTGCTTACACGTATTGAGCGGTACCTGGAGCGCTACCGCATATATCCGGATATAATGTCAGGGTTTCGACGTGGACGCTCTTCAGTTGAGAACGTGGTGGGCCTGGTATCATCTGTACGGCGCCAAAACATTTTTTTGAAGCGCTTACCCGCGGCGTTGTTCCTGGATATAAAGAGCGCATATGACAACATCACACACCAGGCCTTTTTGGACGCTCTGGAAGCTCTCGAGCATGTTGGCCGTGTTTTTTGCTGGACACGCAGTAATTTATCCAACAGATCTCACTTTATGCAGACTGAGGATGGCCCAACATCTCATTTCACTTCCCGTGGAATCCCAAAGGGCGGAGTACTATACCTAACACTTTTCAATCTCATTTTTGTTGGGCTTGTCGACCTAATACCACAGTCGGCGCAACTTTAAATATATGCAGACGACATCTCTATCTGGGAATCAGGAGCTACGAGCCCACAGGTTAGAGAGAGGCTTCAAAACGCGGCAAGTATAGTTGCAGCCTACCTCCATCTGCAAGGTCTACAGATATCAACTGGAAAGTGTGCGCTTGTTGCTTTTACATGCAAGGACATGTCACCTTACACCGTACGCAATGATGATAAAGTAATACTCTACGAAAGCAGCCATCGCTTTCTGGGAGTGATCATCGACCGAAATTTTTCGTGACTCCCCATATTTCATTCATGAAAAAGGGGCTGACAGGAATTGCTCACGTACTTGCCTTTATTGGGGGAAAGTCATGGGGAGCGTCCGTGCGGTCGATACTATAACTATACCGTGCATTATTTATGGCAATATCTTCGGTACAACTTGTCTGCACTTGGAAATATCAGGGAAACCAACTTAGGAATTCTACAGAGCGTTCAAGCTCAAGCTCTGCGAACCTGCCTGGGATTGCCGAAATGTGCCTCGACGGCTGCTACCATTTTAATCGCATAGGAGCATCCCATATCTACTTACCTAACAGTGGACTTCCTGAGGGCACATTTGCAGCACATCTCCCGGGTTCCCTGTCATCATTTGGCCAGTCTTCCTATTACTAGGACGCGTAGATCGTTTGCACAGACCATTGATGCGCATCGCGCTGATTTGCCATCCCAGTTTACACCTGCATCTAGGCCGTCCTCTCCACTATGGCGCCTGCATAAACCACGCATGCTTCTTTCAATACCCGGAATCAGGAAGAAGGTGAGCTATTGCCGACAGAACTAAAACAAATCACTCTTGAATACTTCCATGAGCACCATGCAAATTGTTTGCACGTCAACACCGATGGTTCAGTGAATGCCGTGAGTTCTTCAGGCTCCATGGTCATACCTTCAATTAACACAGAAATAAAAGTTAGGACAATTCACCAGACTTCTTCAACAGCTGCCGAACTAACCGCTCTTCGTGTCGCAATTAGGCATATTAGTCAGCAGATCCCTCAGCGGTGGTCTATTTTCATAGATTCAAAAGGAGCCCTGCAAGTCTTAAAAGTGGCTCTTCGCCGTGGAGCCTATGAACAACTTGTTGCGGAAATATGACAAATTTATCACTGTACAATTATTGGGGGGCATGACATAGGACCAGGACACAGCGGCATAGCGGACAATCTTCCGGCGGACGAGATCGCACGAACAGCCCACCAAGACGGCGATTGTGTGTTGATTCCCTTTTCCAGGGCAGACGCAGCGGGCATGCTCCGCGCACTTGCGAGGGAACACACACTCTCCTTTGTAGAATTATGGCCAGTTTGCAAACTGCCGCTTAAAATTCCAGGACCCTGACCTGAAGCTCCGGCATTCACCTGGCCTGCCCCGACGCAAAGAAACTTTGCTGTGCCGCCTGTGGGTTGGTTTAGCATTCACAAACTCGTATTCTTTTATGATAGGCATGGGAAACAGCCCTGCATGTACAAACTGCGGGTGCGACGAGTCTATAGGCCACATTCTTTGTGAGTGCCCCATATACAGTGAGAAAAGACAGTGTCTGTGCCATACCCTGGAGCATCTAGATAGATGCCCATTAACTGAAATTAAGATTTTCGGTCCCTGGCCATGGCGATCGTCTGCGGTGAAGGCCTCCCAGGCACAGCTCCGCTTTAGGAAAAGCACAGGTTTATTCGCAAGACTATAAGTTTGCTGTAATGTTCCGTGATATTGACACATACCATTCATAGACGACGACGAAGAATTGAACGGGCGATTGGGAGAAGACGATGAAGCGAAACTGTGACTCCGCTTTCGTGCTGACCTGACTGGTTGTTGTTGTTCCTCGGTACCAGAGTGCCTTCTGTGTAACGTTAGGTTACAAATCTGGTGGAGGCATTTCCGGGTATCGATCCAGTCCTGCATAATCAACCTCTCACTACGGAGCTTACCCCTGTACATCAATGTCTCGGCCGCCGCCTACGTGGACAGCCCCCTGAATTCGGACCCCTTTCGGCAGCTACCAGGACGACGCAGCCTCAGACGGCCGTAGAACCTGCTGCAATGAAAACTGAGAGCAGGCTTCACACGCACATCCTGTGTCATCAGCCGCGAACATCATAATTATCATCATCATCAGCCTGATTATACCCACTGCAGGGCGAAGGCCTCTCTCATATTTTTCCACTTCACCCGGTTCTGTGCTAGCTGCATCCACTTGACCTCTGCAAAATTCTTAATCTCATCCGCCCACCTAACTTTCTGCCGCCCCCTGCTATGCTTTCCTTCCATTGGAATGCAGTTTGTTACCCTTAGCGACCATCGGTTATCCTCTCTTCGCACTACATGTTCTGCCCATGTCCATTTCTTCTTCTTAATTTCTACTAGAATGTCGGTAACTTGAGTTATTGCTCTGACCCACTCTACACGCTTTCTATCTCTTAATGTTACTCCTACCATTTTTCGTTCCATAGCCCTCTGGGTTGTCCTCAACTTAGCTGCGAACACCCCCCTCTTTTCATGGCGACGTGTTCGAGAACGCCGAGGACTGGCTTGAGACCTATGAGCGAGTCGCTCGTTACAACGGGTGGACTGATGAGCGTAAGCTCCACAACGTGTACTTCGCTCTTGAGGAGTCTGCACGGACATGTTTTGAAAACCATGAGGCTTTCTTTCCATCCTGGGCAGCCTTCTGTGCTGAGTTGAAAGCCACTTTTCCTAGTGCCGACCGCCGGGATCGAGCAGAAGCAGTGCTACACTCGCGCAGTCAGCGCCAGAACGAGAGCGTGCGTATGTTCTTTGAGGACATGATACGCCTCTTCAAGCGTGCAGACCCGCTAATGCCTGAAGATAAGAAGCTGCGTCACCTGATGCAGGGTGTTAGGCAAGAACTTTTCGCGGGACTGGTGCGCAGTCCACCACGCACTTGGCGGAGTTTCTCAGCAAGGCTGCGTCCATGGAGACAACGCTGCAACACCAAGCGTGTCAGTATAACCATGACGTGAACATTATTGGGTCCGACGCACCCCCTGTGCATATCGGCAGCGACATGGACGCATTACGCAATCTCATTCGTTCTGTCGTGCGTGTGAAACTGCAAGCGCTCCGGATGCCTTGCAACACATCTTTTCCTTCACTGGCTGGAGTCGTTCGGGAGGAGGGGCGTATGGCAGCTGAGCAAGTTACTGACGTTCCTCATCAGCGCGTTCTCCAACAGAGGTTCGACGCAAGTCCTACCTACGCCTCCGTCCTACGTAAGGCTCCCCCGGACCATAGTATCAAGGCCGCAGCTGCAGCAATGGAGCCGCAGGGTCCTCGCTTGGAGGCCCTCGCATGGAGCTGCATGGAGCCTCACTACTCCCCTCCGCCAATCTACCAGTGATCCCATAAAAGTCAAGTATGGCGGCCCCGGGACCGTCGGCCCCTGTGCTCTCATTGGAGAGAAAGCACAGAGCACCTTTACCGGGCGTGCCCGTACCGCCGCTTCAACAAGTGGGGTTTCGCGTCGGAGGATCCCTACCCTCGGAATTTCGAACGGCCTACTGAGATCGCCAGCCACCTTGCTGCGCGAGAGTATCCCGTCACGTCCGGTTACCAAGAGCGTCGGTCTACGTCCCCGACGAGCTACCGTTCGACAAGTCCCAACTATTCCTGACGCCGCTCTCCCAGCGCTCGCCGGAAAAACTAATACCAGCGGCCTTCGGAGGCAGGGTCGCTTGATGTCAGGAAATGTGAAGATGCTCCGTCGTCGGCAGGCCGACCCGACGAGATTTCGCTTGTGTCAGGTAGCGACAGCATCCGGCATACTACCTCCGATTTGTGCGTAACAACTGATGGAGTGGATGTCACCGCGTTGCTCGACATTGGTGCCGATTATTCAGTAATGAGCCGTGGTCTCCCCCGAGAATTGAAAGTTTTGACGCATTGGTCCGGCCAGAAAATTCGCTCGGCGGGAAGTCATTTGATTGACCCTTCAGGCATGTGCACAGCGCGGGTCAGCATCCGTGGATTTGTGTATGTCGGAGAATTCATCATGCTTCCTGAGTGTTCGAAAGCCTTGATTCTTTGTCTAGACTTCCTGCATACCAACGGCGCTGTCATTGACTTGAAAGAAGCGCGTGTTTCCTTTTCGACGAAGCGAGCCGTGGTGCGCATTGGAAACGAGGATCCAGGTCTGAACGTTTTGCGTACAGTCGACGATGACGTGACTGTTCCGGCGCGATCTAGTTTGCTGGTTATTATAAAGCATGGCTTGTTCCACGATTACGAGGGCATCGCGGATAGGCACCTTCCGCTACTATTCGAGAACGAATTACTCGTTGCTCGAGGACTAGTACAACTCCAAAACAGGTGTGCTACTGTCCTCCTGACAAATTTTGCTAAGGGGATGCGGCATCTCGCCAAGGACATGGCTGTTGTCGTCCTTTACGATGTTAATGCCTTGCCTCATTTTTGCACCACCGGGGCGAACCCTAAAGACGAGGCCGCACCTTGGCATGATCTGCAAACCGTTAAAAGTAGCCCCTACTTCAGGCCCGATCACAGGAATATTCTCTCGGCTCTTCTGAGCGATTTTGCAGACTGCTTCGCCACAGGCTCTGAGGTCAGTCGTACCCCTGTCGCAGTTATGTGATGTTAGGAAGATAGTGAGAGACCGGAAAGCGTGGCGTGACATGGTCCATAGGGTCACGAAGAGTCGGACACGACTGAACGACTGAACTGAACTGAACTGAACCCCTGTCGCCAAGCACCGCATCATCACAGAGGAGACCACGTTACCATTATGCTAGCGCCTGTACTGGGTTTCTCCCAAGGAACGTGATGCCATTAAAACGCATGTGAATGAAATGCTTGCGGACGACGTGATACAGCCTTCGACGAGCCCATTGGCGTCGCCAGTGGTCCTTGTCAAAGAGAAAGATGGAACCTTGAGATTCTGTGCCGACTGACGAAAGCTAAATAACGAGACCAAAAAGGAGGTCTCTCCGCTGCTCAGGATTGATGATGCCCTTGACCAACTACGCGACGCCAGGTACTTCTTCTATTTAGAAATCAAAAGTGGATACTGGCAAATTGAGGTGGATCAGAGAGACCGAGAGAAGACTGTATTTGTGACGCCTGACGGCCTGTACGAGTTTAAGGTGCTTCATTTGGTCTTTGCTCTGCACCGGCCACGTTCCAAAGTATGATGGACACGGTTTTATCAGGTCTGAAGTGGCAGTCGTGCTTGGTGTACTTAGATGGTTATTTCTCGCCTACCTTAGAGCAACACATGGACCGGTTGCGCATTGTGCTTCAGGCAATCAAAGGCGCGCAACTAACGATCAAGCCTGAGAAATGCCACTTCGCTATCAAGGAACTACGCTTTCTCGGCCACGTTGTCAGTGCACAGGGTGCTCTCCCTGATCCCGAGAAGACTACCGCAGTGTCAAATTGTCCACGTCCCACTTACAAAAAGGCACTTCAGCGATTTCTAGGTCTTTGTTCTTACTACCGACGCTTCGTCCAAGATATTTCTAAGATATCTGAGCCGCTGACAGCACTAACCATAGAAGACATACCCTTCCTGCGGGGAGGCGATCAAGATCAAGCCTTCCAGTAGCTTAGAAGCCGCCTATACAGACCCCCTATACTCGCCCATTTTGATGGAGACGCCGCAACCGATGTATATACTGATGTCAGCAACGTTGGCCTAGGGGCGGTATCAGTAGAACGCGTTATCGCCTACGCGAGCCGAACACTCTCACGGTCGGAGGCGAACTATTCGACAGCGGAGAAGGAGTGCTTTGCGGTAATCTGGGCCATCAGCAAGTTTCGACCATATTTGTATGGACGACCCTTCCGTATTATCAGCGACCATCATTCCTTTTGCTGGTTGGCAATCCTTAAAGACCCGTCTGGACGCTTGGCTCGTTGGAGCCTCCGTCTTCAAGAGTATGACGTTACTGTTGTTTTATGTCGGCATGCGGATTGCTTGTCACGCACGCCATTGGACTCCACTGCAGTGGAAAACGCCAACGATTTTCCCTTTATTGGAGCCATTACCCAATCACATATGGCTGACGTTCAACGCAAGGACCCGGAGCTGGCGCCGCTCATCGATTATCTGGAAGGACGCGTTGGTAGAGTATCGCTTGTTTTTCGTCGTGGCTTGCAGTCATACACTTTACGAAGTGCAGTTCCCTACAAGCGCTATTTTGAAAGATCAAAAGAGACACCTACCTACGCACCTACGGCCTGACATCTTCAGCGCTTGTCACGACGAACTGTCCGCCGGCCACTTGGGAGTTAGTCGTACGCTTGCAAGGATTCGGGAGAAATACTATTGGCAGAAATTATTACCTTCAGTACGATCTTACGTTAATACCTGCCGTGAATGTCAATGGTGAAAGACTCGACCCGTGAAACCAGTGAAACCAGCTGGATTTCTTCAGCCGATCGCTCCACCGAAAACTCCTTTCCAACAAGTGGGGATGGATCTTCTTGGTCCTTTCCCGAAGTCAACTAATGGAAAGCGTTGGATTGTTGTCGTGACATACTACTTGATCCGGTATGCTGAGACTAAGTCGCTCACAAATGGAACTGCAACTGAAGTAGCAGAGTTTTTTGTCCACGACATCATATTGCGTCAAGGCTGTTATCACTACCTACCGCGGGGCAGCTTTTACGGCCCGCCTGATTAAGGCTGTGCTGAACCTTACGCACACTAGCCATAGATGGACCACGGCGTACCACCTTCAAACTAATGGCTTGGTGGAACGGCTAAACAGAACTCTGGCCAACATGCTGTCTATGTACGTGGATATAGAGCATAAGACCTGGGATCAAAATCTCCCATATGCCACGTTCGCGTATAATACGGCACTTCAGGAGACGACGCGGCTCACTCCCTTCGAGGTTGACTTCGTCCGTCGAGTGACCACTCCCCTAGATACAATGCGGCCCGTATACAACGAGGACAAACATGAGCTTGACCTGGACATCGCTATTTTTACTCAGCGTGCGGAAGAAGAGCGGCTGCTGGCAAGGCAGCGCATATACCTACAACAGCAAATAGACGCTGACCGTTACAACAAGGGACGGCGCTTCGCTGCCTACGAGCCTGGAGGCTATGTCTGGATTTTAACGCCCGTTCGTCATCATGGGTTACCTGCAAAATTGCTGTGGCGGTACTTCGGCCCATACAGTTTCCTTCGCCGCCTCAGCGACGTTACTTACGAAGTTGAATCCGCTACCCAAGACCCTTCCAGCCAGAGACGGCGCAAGTTCACTGATGTTGTACATGTCGTCAGGATGAAGCCCTACCACGACAGCCCGTTGACTGATCTTGAGACTGATGGGCTCCCGATTTGTGTTGTGGTATCCCATACCAACCTAGCATACTATCTCTCAGCTCATCGCATCGAGCAGCATTTGCCGCATCGAGGCGATGCTGCCAAGAAAGGGCGCAATAAAAGATGCCATTCATAGACGACGACGAAGAATTGAACGGGCGATTGGGAGAAGACGACAACTCGAAACTGTGCTCCACTTTCATGCTGACCTGACTGATTGTTGGTGTTCCTCGGTGCCAGAGTGCCTTCTGTGTAACGTTACGTTGCAATATGACTGCGACGTGATGTGATGTGGCATGTCTGTGATGTGACTATACTACCTTCACCCATTCCTCTCTCACAACTTTTATATCCACTCACCACTTCCCCAGTGCATGGTAGCAAACCGGTTTTTTTCATGGGTTAACCTCCCTGCCTTTCCTCCTCATCTTCCTCCTTCAAAATCATCATAATCATATTATTCTCAGTCTGATTATACCCACTGAAGGGCGAAGGCCTCTCCCATATTCCTCGAATTAACCCGGTCCTGTGCGAGCTGCATCCACTTGATCCCTCTGAACTTTTTAATCTCATCTGCTCACCTAATTTTCTGCCACCCCCTGCTACGCCTTCCTTCCCTTGTAATCCAGTTTGTTGCCCTAAGTGACATCAGTTATCCTTTCTTCGCGTTACACGTCCTACCCATGCCCATTTCTTCTTGATTTTCATTAGAATGCCATTGACTTGAGCTATTTCTCCAACCCACTCTACACATTTCCTATCTCGTAACGTTATCCCTACCATTTTTCTTTCCATAGCCCTCTGCATTGTCCTCAACTTAAGTAGAACCGTCCTTGTTAGCTTCCATGTTTCAGCCCCATGGATAAGTACAGGTAAGATGCAACTGGTATATACTTTCCTCTTGAGAGATACCGGTAAGCTGCTAGTCATAGTCTGGGAGTGCTTGCCAACTGCACCTCATTCAAGTCTTATTTTCCTTGTTATTTCCATATTACGCTTCGGATCAGCGGTTACTACCTGTCCTAAATAGGTATATTCGCCTACTACTTCCAGTGCTACGCTACCTAACGTAAACTGCAGTTTCTTCCCTAGGCTATTAAACAGTACCTTAGTCGTCTGCATATTGATTTTCAAGCCTACGTTTTTACTTTGCCTGTCTAGGTTATCAATCATTCTTTGCAATGCATCCCCTGAGTTACTTAGCAAGGTAATGTTATCAGTAAATCGAAGATTACTGAGGTATTCCATATCTGCTCTTATCCCTATCTGCTCCTATTCAAAGTCTCTGAATACTTCTTCTAAGCAAGTTGGGAATAGTACTGGGGAGATCGTGAAGTACAGTATTTGCCTCACTTGGTCTCCTAACCGCACTAAGTCCTATGACATCCCATTTCAAACCCTCTAGTTACTGTCCACGGAGACCTAGCCTGAATCAGACAACTACGTTTCAGCTTTCAGAACCACTTACATCTTTCTGCGCTGAGTTCCTGGCAGTTCAAGAGGCACTCTGCTGTGTCTTTCATAACCATGCTCCCTACAGCACACATTGTCATCCGCACTGACGCACTTCAGGCAGTACGTCTGCTCCGACGTGTCAGCCGCTGCCCTAAAATTTGCCAAGACATCCACCAGCTTGCGGTGCGCATCCCACAATCAATACGCATTGAGTGGGTCCCACGGAATCTGCCGCCTTCCCAAAGTCAAGCTCATTTAGGAACCCGCCTCGTGAACCTTGAAGGCTCCGCCTTCTAGAATACGGGTTCGCGAGCGATGGTCTCGCCCGACGAGTGAAAACCAAGTCTTTCTTAAAAACACCGGATTATTCCGTATCAACAGAAAAGTATAAAATAGAAAAGAAACAGCATTGGTCAAAACTGCGCTGGAAACATGCCGTCGAAGTTCGCGACAATGGACTATGCAGAATAAAATGGAACATGGGTCAGGGCTTCACCGCGACAACACAAAACACACTGCGGCGCGGATAGGGCGAGTAATAGGGCCAAAGCGTTCACCACGGTACAGAAACATTGCTACTCGCGTGGCAGCACTCACGCTAACACTCCTAAGGCTTCCTTGAAGGCGCCGCTTCAGTCTTCGCCTCACAGGACTACGCTCCGTCGTCCGTGTACATCCGGCGGCTTGGGACGCTGCCACGCCGCCCTTCTCTGGCCGGCCGCCCGACGAAAAAGCCCCGAGCCCTGCTTCCAACGCGCTTATCTACCCTCTGTCTCGCGCCGATAACATGCCGCCCCCGCTCCGGGCAGCTCGCTCATGCGTACTCGCGCTGCCCGGGTGGACACCAACACAAACAGAAAAAAGCGCGCGCGGTTCGAAACGCTAAAAGGGGCTGTGGGGCCCCACACTCCCCCCCTCTCTAGACGGGACACCTCCCGACGTGTAAACCAACAATAACGCGGGATAAGGACAGAACTGGTACTGCTGCTGGCGGGGCGCATGCTTGGAGGTATCCGCCGGGCGTGGGTACCCGTAGTGCCTGGTAGGTCAAGTGGTTCTAAGTGGCTAGTGGACGGCCGTGGTAAGCTCGGAGATCGGCCACGTTGACTGGTCCGGCTTCTCGACCACCCTGCACATGGCGAATAAAGTAAGAAAGCCGAGACGCGCGCTTTGTTATTGTGTAAGGGCCAGTCCATCGTGGAGCGAGAGAAGCAGCAAACCCTTTTGCTGCATCACTTAGTGGGTGCGTGCGGCGAAGGACTTTGTCGCCGACTGTGAATTCCAAAGGTCGGCTTTCCTTGTTGTACTGGTTACAGTGTTCCAGGCGGGCAAGGTCTAGGTTTTCCCTTGCCTCCTTCAGAGTCTCGGCCAAGCGGCTGGAAAGATCATGAGCAAATTTAGAATGGCTATGACCCGGTAAATCAGAGCCATTCAGAGCATGCTCAATAGGGAACCTGAGCTCACGACCAAGGAGAATGGCCGCTGGCGTAAAACCTTTTGACCGGTTTACCGTGGTTCTTGTGGCGAAGGCCATCTCCTGGATACGAGCGTCCCAGTCCTTGTGCCGCTCCGTGAATGCCACCATCATAGTCTTGAGATTTCGATTCACTCGCTCTGTAATGTTTGCTTGAGGATGGTAGGGCGTAGTCTTTTTGTGCTGCGCGCCAAGAACTTTGCAAGTGGCAGTGAATATCCGACTGGTAAAATACGTGGCATTATCAGTGATAAGCTGAGCTGGGAAACCAAAGCGAGTGAATGTTTCTAGTAGCTTATCCCAAATTATTTTCGAGTCTAGCCTACTCAGGGGATACAATTCTACCCATTTCGAGAAATGATCAGTAATTACTAACAAGTAGCGATTCCCTTTCACTGATCTGGGGGAGGGACCCATTATGTCGCAAGCTACAATTTCCCATGGGTATCGGCTCTCTACAGGTTGCATGAGGCCCGGTGGTTTTCCTCCCCTTGGCTTCGCGGTCTGGCAGGTATGACAAGTGCGGACGAATGTCAGGACATCCCTTCTCATGCGGGGCCATGTTGCAACGCGACACAATTTGTCATATGTTTTCTTGCCATCGCTGTGACCTGCGAGGAGTGTATCGTGGAAGTACTCTAGAAAATGCTTACGTAGGCCCTTAGGAACGACCACACGAAATGCGGACTCACCACTGTCGGTGTCCGCAGCAGGTATATACCGCACGATCAAACCATCTTCTGCTTCCACGTAGCTGTCATAGTTTCCGTTAAGCGCCCGGCTCCCTGCAGGGCTGGCGCTGTTCAGGCTTTGGCGGATCTGGTTGCACTGGTCGTCTGAAAGCTGAGCGTCAAGGAGCTGTTGACGGGACACCAGTGTGCCCCAGGTGTCGGCAGGAGCTGTCACAGCATGGACCGCGGGTGCTCGCTCTCCCTCGCCCGGAAGTGGAGCTCGTGACAGGGCATCGGCCACTTTGTTGAAAGTGCCTCTTCTGTATTCTACCCTGTATTATACTTTTGGAGAGCGAGTGACCAACGGGCCAGACGGCCAGCTGGATTTTGCAACCTCGAAAGCCACGATAGAGCCTGGTGGTCGGTCTGAATAGTGAATTCTGCGCCATCCAAATACATGTCAAATTTCTTGAGGGCAAACACAATCGCGAGACACTCTTTCTCTGTCACAGTATAGTTCCTTTCCGGTGCCGTCAGTGTATGACTAGCAAACGCCAATGGGCAAAGCTTTCCTTGATGTTCTTGAAGCAATACCGCCCCAATTCCGTACTCACTTGCATCCGTTTGTACCGTGAATGGCCGGTTAAGGTGTGGAAGCCGCAGGCGTGCAGTATCCGCGATGGCTGCAGACAGTGAACAGAATGATCCCTGCTCGGCTTCTGTCCATGACCAGCGGGCACCCTTCCGGAGGAGCTGATGGAGGGGTCGCGCCAGGTCCGCGCAGTTCGGGATGAAGTGGCGGTAGAATCCTACCATGCCCAAGAAATGCTGGAGGCTCTTTATGTTGTTTGGTGGGGGGAGCTGCAGATTGGCTTGAAGCTTCTCTTCATCCGGGCGAACTGTGCCCTGTTATACAATGAACCCAAGAAGATTGATTGTGCTTGTCACCAACTGAACCTTGCCGGGGTTAATGGTGATGCCCGCCTTCTGCATTCGTTGAAGGATATTCGTTAGATGACGGAGGTGCTCTTCTAAGCTTTCTGAGAACACTCCTACGTAGTTAAATTTAGCGTCTCCGAGCACAATATCCATTACCCGTTGAAAAGTAGCAGGTGAATTGCACAACCCGAAAGGCAATCGCACAAATTCGAACAGTCCCCGGTGGCAAGTGAAAGCCGTTTTCTCAATGTCGCAGTGGTCAATCGGGATTTGTAGAAAACCCCTACTGCAGCCAAGAGTTGTAAAAAATTTTGCTGACCCAAGTGAGTACATGACAGAGTCAACAGACGGGAAAGGGTAAGAGTCTCGCACTGTCACAGAAATCAGACGTCGATAATCGACACACAACCGTGCTGTTCCATCCTTCTTAGGCGCGAGAACAACAGGAAACGCCCAGGGACTTTTTGATGGTCTCACCGCACCGGTAGCCACCATTTCGTCGAGGGCCCCATCCAGCAGCGCTCGCTTGTGGACACTCAAGGGCCTTGGATTGAATCTGATAGGACGAGCATCGCCGGTGTCAATCCTGTGGGTTAGTACGTTGGCCTTCCCCGGAGCCTCCGTGATCATTGCAGCAAAGGGCCTGAGCATTGTCTCGATTCTGCTTTTTTCCGCTGGTGACCCCGTGAAGGAATTCAAAACGGGTAGAATACCACAGCCTGTGATATTGGCCGAATGGCCGTTCGTGGCAAGCAACTGTGACTGTGGCTCAGCGGCCCTGGTCTTGAACTGAAATGCTTCTGTACCGGTGCCATACCGGTAGGTTCCCTTACTGAGATATCACGATTCCTGCCATCACTATGAAGTTACGGCCTAGTATGACTGGCCAGGATACTCCGAGGAGGTGTAAGAAACGCTGTCTAATCTTTCGACCATTTATAGCAACTGTTAGGCGGGCTGCTGAGGTTGCGGGTACTATGTGAGTCGACGCCATACGAAGGTTAGTGTTTACACTCCGCAACCGGACACATTTTGTCTCGCAGGAATTTTTCACCTGATCGCCGAAGACTGACACTGTAGACCCTGTGTCTAAAAGGGCTGGAAGCTCCAGTCCGGCCATTTTGACCAAGACCAGCGGGGTCTTGTCTGGTTGGCTTTCCTCAAAAAGAGTTGACGGGACTGCACTCACCGAGTGTTTGTAGGGCTTCTCGGGGTCTGCCTCATGCATAGCAGGTGGTGACAATGGTACCTGTGTCGAAGACACCTGGGTCGGTGGCACCTGGTTCGATTCAGGCAGGAAAGGTAGCGACTGGATCAGCTCTCCCGGTGGTTGGCCAGGTCTGTGCGGCCTGGCCGCCGGATGGTGCGATGACCAAAACACCCTCCCCTGTGTTGTCCTAGATCTGCGAATCAGAGGACAAGTTGTGCCTGGGGGCGACGCCCGCTTCTCACCTGATGGCGACACCGTTGCACCCGGTGGTGACACCCACGTTACACCCGGTGGTGACACCCACGCTGCACACGGTGGTGACACCCACGTTGCACCCGGTGGTGACACCCACGTTGCACCCGGCGGTGACACCCACGCTGCACCCGGCGGTGACGCCCACGCAGCACCCGGTGGTGACACCCACGCTGCACCCGGTGGTGACACCCACGTTGCACCCGGTGGTGACACCCGCGTTGCACCCGGTGGTGACACCCACGTTGCACCCGTAGGTGACGTCCACGTTGCACCCGATGGTGACACCCACGCTGCACCCGATGGTGACACCCACGCTGCACCCGTAGGTGAATGATAGCCGGCAGCCGCTGTAGGAAATCTCCGGGATTTGCGCGCTCTGACGTGGGGTGTCCCAACTGCTGCCACACAAGGGGTACCAGCGCCTGCGTATGGCAAGAAGACACGGGGCCCCGTCTGACCTGTCGCCCCATGAAATCGGCTCGTCACCTGAGTAGACGCATCAGGGCTTGTGACTCCGTGCAAGTCGCCAGCCCCCGTACGGCAGCCTGGCGTCTCCAGGCTGCGTGCTGCCGATGATCCAGGCCACGCACAGGACGGCTCAAGGCAAGTCTCTGCAGGGGGAGGTGGTTTGTACTGGAGCTCCGCCAGGAAAGATGCCTCGATGCGGGATGCTTCTCTAGCCATGTCATCGAAGTCCGCGAACTGGCGACGCCGGAGATATGGCTGGTACCTTGGATGGCACCGATGTATAGCATGAGCCACCTTCTCTGGTTCCGGAACTGCAGGATCTGCCCGCTCATGAAGCTCTTGAAAACTGCGCAAAAACTCTAGCAAACCCTCGTTTTCGCCTTGCGTCCTGGTGCAAAGCTCGTCTTTCATACGGATGTCATAGTCAGGCGACAAAAACTCTTCTCAAAAACGGTCTATAAAATCCTGCTTTGTTGTGAACGGCCGCTGTCTAC
Organism: Amblyomma maculatum; assembly: GCF_055883805.1. Taxonomy (NCBI): domain Eukaryota; kingdom Metazoa; phylum Arthropoda; class Arachnida; order Ixodida; family Ixodidae; genus Amblyomma; species Amblyomma maculatum. The sequence continues at coordinate 108,716,429 of NC_139352.1, read as the reverse complement.
GCCTCCAGGTTGCTGCGGAACCTACCAAAGCTACGGGAAGCACACGCGTGACCAGAGCGCTGTCCGAAATTGCCATTGCCATCTGATAATTGTCGATTTCATACAGAAAATCGCACACAGATTTCTTATCGGCGTATCCTTCAAACCTTGGCACGGCCAAATTCAGCCGCAGCTGATTATCGCGATACAAGGGAGTGGGCGTTAACGAAACTGCCTCGCTTCCTACCATTTCTCTGAAATGTGCCTTTGATTCCAGTAGCTCGTTCAGGAGGCCAAGAGTTCCGCTACAAATGTCCGACGGTTTGCTTTTCCTGTCTTCTGAGTGCTCATGCTCGGAATCCGCCCGTGTGGGAGGCCGAACTGTCTCCGTTACTGGGCGCTTGCACCCGGTAAGTCCGACATCGCTACGCACGAAACTGCATGAACCTCAAATTGGTACACTCGCGGGGCAAGCCAAAGCTCGAGTAGAAATCACGTTGGGCGCCAAATGAAGGCTCCGCCTTCTAGAATACGGGTTCGCGAGCGATGGTCTCGCCCGACGAGTGAAAACCAAGTCTTTCTTAAAAACACCGGTTTATTCCGGATCAACAGAAAAGTATAAAATAGAAAAGAAACAGCATTGGTCAAAACTGCGCTGGAAACATGCCGTCGAAGTTCGCGACAATGGACTATGCAGAATAAAACGGAACATGGGTCAGGGCTTCACCCCGACAACACAAAACACACTGCGGCGCGGATAGGGCGAGTAATAGGGCCAAAGCGTTGATCACGGTACAAAAACATTGCTACTCGCGTGGCAGCACTCACGCTAACACTCCTAAGGCTTCCTTGAAGGCGCCGCTTCAGTCTTCGCCTCGCAGGACTCCGCTCCGTCATCCGTGTACATCCGGCGGCTTGGGACGCTGCCACGCCGCCCTTCTCTGGCCTGCCGCCCGACGAGAAAGCCCCGAGCCAGCTTCCAACGCGCTTATCTACCCTCTGTCTCGCGCCGATAACATGCCGCCCCCGCTCCGGGCAGCTCGCTCATGCGTACTCGCGCTGCCCGGGCGGACACCAACACAAACAGAAAAAAGCGCGCGCGGTTCGAAACGCTAAAAGGGGCTGTGGGGCCCCACAACCTAGACGCATCAATCCCACGGCTGCTCGAAGTAGACGACGCTACCCTCCTTTTGTCAAGAAAGAAGCTACTCCGGCGCCGCACACGTGCACTTATCCCTCCGTGTGCGATTTCCCTTCCCCGCGGTCTCACCCGTGCAGAGGAGGTGGCGCTTAGGAGGATCCGGGTGGGTGTTGCCCTTACACCAGCTGTCAATAGGGCGTGGTCACACTTCCAACACTTATATCCTCGCCCAGGATGCCCGATCTGTAAAAACGAAGATGTCGAGGCCAACATCCACCCCTTGCTGTGGGACTGCCCAGCACTCAAACCAACACGAATTCGGGACCTGAGCATAGCTGTCCTTTCAGCAACCAATCCTGCCTCATACACCACTTGGACGCAGGGACCTCATCATCGCTCACTTCTGGGATTCATAAAATCAGCCAACCTTTTCCATTAAATTAATAATTCATTCATCCTTCATTTCATATCCTACTGATGCCCTGAGGCAATAAATATCGAGTTAAAAAAACCCTCTAGTTCCTCTAACAGCACTGCTAAACTAGCTTCACTAGCTAGTGTTCTGGCGTTAAAAGTTTCAAGGGTCAGTTTCCAATGGCGGCCTTTCCAGCGGAGCTAGAGATTCTTAGCACAACCGCGGCGTCACAGGTCTGGCCGCCATTGATGACTGCGGGCCGGAATTTTGCAGGTCTAATCATGGGAGGTTGTGGCCAATTACTGCACCGGTATGGCCAATACCTGTTCTGCTGAGGGAGTGTGTTGCCGGAGGTGTTCACCGGTATAAGTTTGCACCCCAAACACTTCAGCTCAAACCCTCATCATGACTGGATATGCATAGGCAAGGCCGCCGCACCACGCGGCTCTAAGATTCCGGAGCTCCCAAATCCGGTTAAAAAACGGCTGCAGGCAGCAGGATCCCACACATGAGTCCGCAGGAGTAACGCTCACCTGCTCTTGGTACGTCTGATCCGAGAGCCCGACCCTGTGGTGACCGGCGACGCAATGGCCGCTGGTGTTGGCAGCGAACCAAGATCGGCGGTTGAAAAAATACCCGTTAAAATCGGGTCCGGATCCCGCAATTCGCCCGCGGTGGCCGAGAGGATGAACCTGAGCGAAGGACGTAGCTCAGGAGGTGCCCAGATCCTCGAAAAAAAAAACCTAAAATAAGCCTTGGAAGTCGGCCGAAAGCCGTCTTCGTAGTTAACTTTCTTTTATGGCTAATGTGGTGTTTTTCACGGTCCGCTGATCTGGGGACACGTTGCAGGAAACGGACGGGGCAACTTTTTCGAGCGCTACGTACACTTATTGCACAGGTCAAAAACACATTTCGCCTCCGTGAACACTCGCCCCAGATCTCAATCGTCAGGCAGTCCGCCCTTTTTTGCGCCCAAAGACTCATCTTAAGTATACATTTTCAACATCATGGGGACCAACCTCGTGGCCAATCAGAGGAAGAGAGCTTCTTCTAGCCAATCAGAATGACAAAGCCACATTTTAAATAGCCGATGCAACGTCGGCACCTCCAAGATTGGTCCTTCGCAAGCACCGCGCCCCTCCCACTAATCGTTCACCCTTTCCCCCTGTGAACATGGCGCGCAGATATCCTCGCAAAATCAGGGGCTAGACAAAGCAAATCAACAGACACAAGAACGCCACTTTCACCAGCAATGCATACACGCGCAAGGGCACACAGGGCAGCAAGATATACGAGGGTAATGACAGGACCCCGCTGGCCGTAAGCAGAGTGGGAAAAAGGATAGAATTTATTGCTACCGCACTCCTCAACATGAGCGCCGTGTGCTGCGGCGATGTTTTCGTGAACTTTAGAACCGACAGCACTGGATGTGTCCTGCTGTTCTCCCGCGTCTGAGCCGGCTCGGCGAGAGCGCCGCGGCGAAATTTATGTTCAGTCGAAAGTCGACGCGCGGTGCGCGCCTGTCCGCGCTCGAGTACCACGAAGGCATCGCATTGGAAACGGCACCCCCGGTTCGCGCGAGCGAAGCCAGAAACACGAGACCGCTTATGTGTAAACGTCGCGCTTCTCGAGCGAACATCCGTTATCGTGCTTTGTTTTGCAGCTTGCGATTGCGTCGGTGCCGCCCAATTGGTTATGCGCTGAGCAAGGAAGATAATAAACCTTCGCCCGTTTCTGGTCTGAGCTGACAGGTTAAACGACGACGCGGAGATGGTTTCGCTATCCGCAGTCTCCGCGTCGACGGCACGCCTGCCTGCCCTGCGTGGATCTGCATTTGAAACTGAAACAGCGTATGCTACCCGTAAGACGACCCTGGGTTTCTCACGCGGCTGACACAGAGATCAGCACATTCCTCCGGTCGCACAGGCAAGAGGTCACTGCGGCGTGTACATTTGCGGGCCCCTTAAGTGGTACGAGCGGCAGATGCGCCATAGGTCGTTTTCCCTGATTGTCATAATTCTCGTGTCTGGCGCCATGATTCCTACTCTGCCTCACGGTCCGACCAGCATCTCACCAGGTCTCAGTCCCGCACTCCCGGTCAAAAAACTTTTCCTCACGTATTTCAAGTTTAACGGGTGCCCGGACCCGTTCTCATAAAAGAACCCTGACAACAAAGTCAACAATTACAAAGAAACGACAAACAGAAGAAGTGAGCCGGCTGTTTTGGAGTGCTCCCCTCCTCCACAACGGTCCGCCAACTTAACACCTTCGCACTAAGAATGTTGTGCGTACACTTGCTTAACGGCCAACATAAAACTCCTCTAATGGAGGGAAGGGGGAGATTGTGTCGTCTCGTACACCAAACAAACAGAAACACACGCAGCATGCAAAACAATAGTGGAACACTGCGTGCAGAGACGTGCGCGCCCTGGAAGAAATACTCCATGTGCGCGTTCGCAAACGGTAAATAAACCACACGGCGTACAAGACGACACAGCGTGGCATGCACAACACCAAACCAAGCAATAAACACAGCTTGGTCAAGCACAAAGAGCAGAAGTTCCCACAATACACATGTCCCGCACAGGAATGACTGTCCACTCCCTATTCCAAGTCTACCAACAGCCAACGTTCCCCCAATCTCAGTCAGTGCCTCAGCGTGTGGTCGAGCCACAGGAGACATTTATTCCTGTCGTAAACTGGCAGTGGCAGAGTGGGTTAAGACTGCAAACATTCAGCGCACAGCACTTACCACCGGTATCAAATTCCTTGACTGCTCGCACGGCACAGAAAAGCCGCAGCATGCAAGATAATCGTACGTTCCCTGCTTTCTGGCTGTGCCGTTCTCCTGCATCGCAGAAAACGCTAGATGACTGTGTCCTCGGCACACACACTTTCACGAAAGCGCGAACATGAATGCACTCAATATTTGTCTCTGGAGCTATCTTGCCTGGCTGAAGGAACTCACTCTCAGAAGGCTAAGCCTTACCGATCCGTCTTTTGCGCAGGTGCGAAACGACATCCCAACACTGGTCGTGCTTTATCGCTGCCTGTGGCAATGTTACTTTGCTGTTTTCAAAGCGTGGGACGCAATTTCCATCGCCGTCGCTCAGAGCAAGCCTCAGACTCCGCTCATCTACATCTTCACATGAACCCGTCTTTTCTGGGTAAGGGCCTCGTCTATCCAGCTGTGCCGCTCTCCTCGGAGGTTACTACTGATGTCGCGATCGCTGTCTTTAGTGTGCTGGTCTCGGCACGTCCTGCCTGGAACACTGCCGCTCCGGTTGATAACACAAGTTCAGTGTTCGCGCCATCCAAGCATATCGCTTCATTAGCACGGTGAGCACATTCGGCTACTTCGCAGGATTCGACCTGTGCATTTCGATCAATGGCGGTCACTTTTGCCGGCGCCTCCGCAGAGCACACCTCTACTCAAAGATAGGAGACTGCCTGTCTCTCTCAACACCAGTTGTTTCCACAACCCGAGGCTCTTCGACGCAAACTTCAACTGCGCTTTCTGGATCACTGGAAATCACTGGATCAGGTCCTGGGCTCATTCCTTTCTGACGACATTTGAAAATGCAGTAAAAATCTCTTTCTTGAAAATCTCCCAATCCTTCAAAGCTGCCTCTTTATTTTCGAACCATATTCGGGCAGATCCTTCAAGAGAAAAGTAGACTTGCCTGAGCTTCGTTTCGTCGTTCCAGGCGTTGAAAGTTGAGTAGTAATTGCGAGTGGGCTAGTTGGCTATACAACTCCGACTACCTCTGGCGCTGCATGGTTATACACAAACACAACACACACACACAAGAGAATTAGATTTTAGTTTTGTGGGAGTTTAACGTCCCAAAGAGACTCAGGCTATGAGAGACGCTGTAGTGGAGGGCTCCGGTAATTTCGACCACCTGCCCCTGGGGTTCTTTAACGTGCACTGACATCGCACAGCACACGGACGCCACTCCGTTTCGCCGTCAACAAAAAGCAGCCGCCGAGGCCGGGATTCGATCCCGCTTCCTTGGGCACAGTAGTCGAGCGCCGTCACCACTGCGCCACCCCGGCGGGGCCACACTAGAGAAATAAACCAAGATTCTTGTTGGTGAGAAATTCAGATGAGCTGATTGGATTTCTTCAACAGGCTGCGCCTATCAAGTGTTTCGCTGTTGACGCAAAAGATCTGTATTACAACGAACGCATCATCTGTGTGAACGTCTTGTTTTAATTCCCTTGTGTGTGCGTTGTGTTTGTGTATAACCATGCAGCGCCAGAGGTCACCGGAGTTGAAAGTTGCCAAGCGTTCGAACAGGTCGAGCCAGTCTTCCAGATACTCGTCCGGTCATCCATAGAATCAGGGGGGCTCAAGAGGTTGGACGAAAACAGCCGGTGCTGTAGGCTGGGCCATTGTCAGCATTGATGCCTCCCGAGATCGAACGGGGTCCGGCAGCAGACCGTGTTTAGGTTTCAGCCCCTCCACCAGAGGTCACGTGGTGGTGACAAGGCCGGAGACACCAAAAGAAGACACAGGCTTGATAGTAATAAAATGAACTCTTTATTGGGCTGACTTCCGTCCACAAAAGAGCCAAGCAACTCGGCGGCGGCGGTAGCAACAAACGTGCTCGTTGATGGTGGAACCAAGATCGCCTGTGGCAAACATCAAAGCTGAATTTAAGGGCGGCTCAGAAAAATCGAGATAACGTCGCAAACTGTCACTAGCACAATCTGGAACATTGTAGAAACATACGCGAGTGGCCGCAATCTTCTAGACAGATCTAGGCGCATCTTGCGCGACAAAGAAACTGATAAAGGTGCGCCTCGCGACATCGAGCATTACCAAATAAAGAATACAGAATTGATACGCCTGCCGGAATCACAGTGATAAGGCCGCATGCCTGCGGATGCTAAAAACAATAAATACATCGTACTGAAAAAACCAAAAGCTATACGGGGCAATAACCTCACACAATCTCATCAAATCGCATAGACCCTCATACGGTGCACATCAGTATTATAAAATATCTCCCATAATTTATGATAAAGCACAAAAAACTATCCGATCTTATGCAATTATTTCCGACTGTTATGTGTTTTCTTACTTGAATTGAGAGATTGTGGGAGAAATGTGAGGTTGTCTCGTACAATTTTTTCAATAGGGCAGGTTTGAAGGTTTCACAGCAGTATACACAAGAACCCTTAAGAGTTATTTCAATTTCTTAAACTTGCATTGTTCGGGAGCCCCTCATTTGCTCGAATAACTTTAAATTAAATTGGAATGGCTTCCATAAAGTATTCTCAACAGGCCGTGCGTCAAACTGCGCGGCACACAGCCATCCTACTTCGCCATGTACTATACAGGAGCGACACCATTACAAGATTATAAGGAGCACCGTCCTCGCTTTCAATCGCAAGAAAAATGAGAATTATGGTTAAGAATAAATTCTTTCTAAAGACTCCCTTTGAAGACGTCCCAGAAGAAAGCTGCGTTACAGCAGTTCAAGAAAACGTGCTCTATGGTTTCGTAGTTTTTGTACAGTATACAGTTGTCTCCAAGGCACAAGAATTCCCTTCTCTTCCGTCCAAGCTATAACATGAACAGTCCCGCTATAAGGTCTCAAAAAGAACGTTTTGGGTGCAGGAGTAAAGAGAATTTGTTTAACTCATTGTTTAAAATATAGACCTGAGCCTGCACTGTGCGTGGTCCTATACAATGGAGTAGGGAACAGTGAGTTAGGGAACAGGGAACAGTTATTTCAATTCGAAGATTTTTTTTCCTGCTCGTGAGAAACCGATCTTAATTCTCGTTTCAAGCGTGAGGATGATAGTAGCGATGATTATGACGCTGTAGTTGGTGATAATGATATTGTTGTATATAGCTATGATGGTAACAGCGCGATTAGGTTAAGATGAAAATAGCGCTAGTTATAGTGATGAAGATAACAAAAAAGGATGAAAATTACGATGCAGCTAGTAAATGCACTCCTGTAAAATGGCTTTTGCCATTTCCGCTCCGAAGCAGACTTAAGCGCACTAATGTAATTTTTTATCTGTAAGACAGGATATATGTATGCGGTGTTTGCCCCGTTAACTGTAACATGAGGGCCCTGGCAAAATTTGAAAGCGAAAATCTAGGAAGCGCAAGGTGGCACTCTCTGCAAGCTCCTAGATGAGTCTTAGATCGGACAGCTTTTTTAAATGCAGTTGTTCCGTGTCATTTCGCTCGTTGGTATCCCAAAGTACCATGAAGCCTTCGACATGCCGACAGATGCTTACAATGTATATGTGATTCATTTCTTCCCAGTGCCTGCTGCCACAGGCCGCGAGTTATACACCTCTCAGTGCATGGTGCAACCCTAGAAGCTGTAGAATCTCCTCTCCTTTGAACGTAGATTCATGTGAATAGAACGTTTACTTGAGATAATCTGCCAACTACTCCAGGAAGGTATACCCACGGACACATCGGCTGAAAATATCATAGCATTGTCTCTCGTGATTCTTTCAACAAGCCATCTTGTGGAATGGAATGTAATGGAATGCATATATGTGAATTCTACTGAAAACCCAGGATAATATCTCGATATCGTATTCCATAATATTAGAGATCAACTAATCAGAGTTCTTGATCCTGAATGAACCATCATCATCAGCCTGACTATACCCACTGCAGGGCGAAGGCCTCTCCCATATTTCTCCACTTAACCAGGTTCTGCATCTAAGTATTTCTCCACTTACCCAGGTCCTGCATCTAAATCGTCTGCATCTAAATATTTAAGATGCTTTGGGAGACACCGCCAGATCAGCATCGGTCACGCATGTGCTTCCGACAGCATCGCCTAGAAAGTCGTATCAGCTTAATGCGTATTTGCACTCAAGAACACCGAAAGCTGTCTTGTCTCGTATTCTAAACTTGAGGCAAACTGCCCCTCGTCAACCTGCTCAAGTATCCTTAAAACCTTCCTTTTGGCTGCTCGGAAGTCATTTTTGTTATCAATTCACGAGAGTTCTTGGTCATATCTTTCATACTTTTTGTAATCTATTTGCAAGAAACGAACCCAACAAAACTGCTTTCTTTATCCGGAAGGAATAGTGGCAACCCTATTGAAAAAACTTATTTGCGGTTTTAATAGGTCCTGTATGAAATAATATGGGAGTATGCAGGAGCCGAAGCGGCGATAAAGGACCCATAAAGACGCAATCAGGACTAGTAGGAGGACACGCAGGATATGCATATAGGTCCTGTTACTCCTTTTCAGACTCCTTTAGCTCCTGTATATCACATGTGGGATATATATTAGGAGTTATAGGAGTTGTGAATAGGTCCTGTGTACCATGATACAGGAGTTGGGTGCAAGTTTGAAAAGGCAAAGTTTGATATACGCATGCGGTGTCCCCGCTAAATTCAATCAAGACTTGAAAACAAGAAAGCCTTTTTCAAATTTGAATGAAATGAACATGAAAGTTTGTTCTGCATTTCGATTTCTGCATGCGCTGCTGTGAGCGCATGCGGTAATTACAATCAACAATCGCTGCACGTCTTCCGACCTTATGGCCCACGTTCATATCTGTAACTGATGACGAGTCTGCAATACGGAAGTGCAGGGAATAAATTCGCCTTTCCACATGAACATAAGTATGTTCGAGCATAACTCAAAACACAAGTCGCCGCCTACCGAACCATTCATTGATAGCTGCATATCAACAGCGATGCTTATTTAAGGGTTTGCATATTCAAAAGGAGTGATGGGAAGTAAAATACGGCCGCCGCTGCTCCGCTGGCAGCATGTGAAGTTAAAAGGTCATATATATGACAAGCGGATCCGTGCGAGATATCTCTGTAGTAGAAAGAAAACTGCGCTCTATCACGGCGAAAAAATAGCCAGTACGTAACATATTCGCATATTCTTAGGTGTACATGCAAAACACTCCCAGTCGGAAAAAACTACAGAGAATTTTCTGATGTTACGACAGAATTTCTGTGCGGTTTTTGACGGGAAACCTGTTGTGACAACAGAACATTCTGTCGTAACATCAGAAATGTCTGTAGTTACAACAGAAAAGTGCTACAGAACTACAGACAACACAAATATACTACAGAAACACTACAGAACTACAGAAAAGTACTACAGAACTACAGAAAAGTACTACAGAACTACAGAAAAGTTTGATGGTTACGACAGAACTACAGGATATTTTGTCGTATTTTTGACACAGTTCTGTAGTTTTTTCGACTGGGGGCCGTTACGTTTGAATGATAGATGATATGCCTATGTGTATTGATAGAAAAGAAAAAGGTTCAGCTTTTTTACAGCGCAATCGTCGAAGGACGACCGCACGTAAGAAAAAGATGCAAAGTGCGAAACAGAAAATCGCAATAGAAAACGACGAATATAAGCATACACAACATCTGCTGCCGTGGTGTAGCTTTCAACTGTACATGTCTGAGGTCTAAGTAAAACTTGAAATTTCTCCAACCAACACTTTTATTTTATAAAACCCGACGTTTCGAAGCCGGCTCGGCTCCTTCTTCAGGGGTGCATGACGCGGGGCTGCGTGCAGCTATTAGCTGCACGCAGCCCCGCGTCATGCAATAAAGAAAAAAAAGGCCGTAGTGTAGTGGTTAGCGTGCTGGGCTGGTATGCGGTGTAATCCGTGAGAGCATGGTTCAATTCCTGGTGCGGCAACGTTTTTTCCTTTTTTTTTATTTACGTGCATTTTTTTATTTACCTGAACGTCTTTTTAGCCTGCATCCTCATTTTCCCCACAACGAGGGGCGCTCACCACATTCTACAACGCACATAGCCTGCGACTCCTACTACTCCTTTTACTCCTACCACTCCCTCAACTCCCACAACTCCCATGTCCAATAACCCGATATGAATAAGTCCTATATATAGATTTTTTTCAATAGGGAAGCTCTTGTTTCTAGGTTCCTTAATGGCCGGCAAAAATCTTAACTTGTGTCCTTCGTCTCATTTTGTGCGGCTTAAGCAGTCAACCCCTTTAGCCACTATTCGGCTAGACTTCTCTTCGTCAGGACTTCCTTCGACACGTATAACAGCGGCGGGCTTCCCGCCACGTCAAGCTTGTGGAGTAGAGAAAACTTAAAACTGTGTTCCCACACTTCATTGTTGTATGTTGATAGGTGTACAAAACCGAAGGAAACATTGGCATTTTGTTGCGGTGAAACACACTGCTGATTTAACGTTCAACTCCTTACAACACGCAGCAACCTCACATTCGACTTTCACTCGGTGCAAAGTCGTGTGGGTGTAGAATTCTCGATGACTTTAAGACTCCGACTCTCGTCTAAAGAAATTCGTTCAAAAGGCAAGTCGTCCTAAAGAAAAAACGTGTCTGTACAGTCGAATCGCAAGTAGAGCAAGTCAAGTTTCTTAAATTGAGCACAGAACGAGGTAGAAAGATCATCTTCAAAGCCCGGTATATCACATTCCTTTGCTCTGGGAAGCAATACTCAATGGGCCAGGCGATGCATTGATTATAGGATAAGAGAGAATGCTGCAGCAATATCGGAAAAGTCTGGTTATCCTTGATGTGCACTGAACTTGCCTTCACAATGAGGAAATTATGAAAAATAACAATTATCAGTTGATGCGATAGACTTTAGAAGCCTGGGATATCAAGATTTCTGGTTAACAATGTGTAAGTAGGCCTTCTGTGTTCGTATGAAAGAAATAAATGGACTTCCGGTGCGTACTGGCAGCACAATTAAATCAGAAAAGGAGATAGCTGCAGGCAGAAAATAACACAGTTGTTAGTGCAGCGTCGTCCTATTGTGTGTTTCTTTTATGAGTGTGTCTGCTCTGCATTGTATTTATTTTTCATCATGTGCGTCAGGCATGTGAAATTTCTCACATGGTATTATTGGAGGCTGGCTAGTGACAAATGTTACATTATTGCCCACCTGTTTTTGAAACAAAGTGCTCCATATTTGAATCACTACCTTGAACGCACAGGATTACTAAACTTCTATCCAAAAATTAAAACGAAAGCTACTGAAAATCTTAGCTATTGTTCATACACTCTATATTTTTATTTTTACCTTGTCGTGATAATAATTTTGATCTTAGAGATGAAATAATAAACAAATCTTAAAATAAATGTTGTAAAAACACTTATCGCAATTAATTTAACGTTCGTCCTTTTAACATACTGTTAACCCTTTAATAGTTGTCTTCGCAGATGGCTATGTTAGCAACTACGAGAATGAATTTGTGAGAGTGAACAAAACATAGTATGCTATATGCCCCTCGATGTCAATATGACTCATCTACAGGCTGCTAGCAAAGCGAAAGGCCACCTAATTGTCATATTCATCATCGACGCATTTCAGCCAGCAAACATGTGTAGCACATTACCCTATGTAAATAACAAAAGTCGAGACACTTGAAAGCACTCTTGTATTCCCCCGAGCGTTGCAGGAATCAGTATTGAAATTATAAGGTGACACCGTCTTTCTAATGGCGGCTCTAATCGTGCGTTATAAGTCGCGGTGAATATATTTGTGGTGCTCTGCATTTCGTCCAAGCGATGGCAGAATATACAGTATCTAATGCAGGAAGGGTCCCGGCTCGCATCTTTGTTCGAATCCTGGGGGCAACCTAATCACAAGAGTGGAAAAGAATGCCTTCACTTCTAAATTTCTGTTGGGCCAAATTTTGCCTTGGACACTATGATGAAATAGCCCGTGAGTGACACAGAATGCAATATTATTTTAGTTTTTTTACATAATAATGCGTCTCATGACCTCTGCCTCTTCCACCTGTCTTAAATTTCCCAATTCATATTTTGAATATGATAGTGCAGTTTTTCCAATGTTTTATTCGGGCCACAACATTTACAAACCGAAACGCAAGAGAGTAAGAGCGAAGTGTCACCCCCCTTCCCTAGAAAAGTTTATTTGCCAGCTTGTACAGAACTGTATTACGCGGAGCGCTGCCTGTGGCGTAGTGCAGTGTAGCCCTCATCACTAAGCGTAGCATTCCTTTCATGCACTAGATGTTTACAAGCATAGGAATACGTTTACAATGCTGTAAAATGAATATATGTATTATATTATAACGTTTCCCGTTGCATGTCGCCTACCTCCATCAGCTGCTCTCTACTTATATTTGTTGCTTCCTAATATCATTTGCCTAAATACATTTCTGCCAGCCCCTTCTAAGATTTTTTTTCATTTTGTCAATTTCCCATAACTGTGGGAGAGAGTATAATGCAGCTAATGATTGCCTTTTTTGGAAAGAATTGATGGAATAAAGTATATATTTTGTCACATTAATAAAAGGTTTGCAAACATTGAGACAATAATATGTGGAGTGCGTTACCTCTGTGACTAATTGCCTTCGTGCGTCTGAGTATACCTACGCTTCGTGTTCAAGATGAGTATCATTCATGTTTTTAGGTTAATATTTCTACGTGGTATTCTTGCATTAAACTGAAATTGTCGCCGAGCGGCTTTTATGACATCTGCTCGGTAAAACATGGATTGAGTGATGATGTACGGCTGTTATATAACTGAGCTATCTTTCTGGCCTAACATGTGGAAAAATATATTTTCTTGTTCTATTTTTTATTGAATTAGCGGTGATCGCTGAAGGCAAGGGTGGATTAATTTACAAAGAAGAAGTTCCGTCATGTAATGTGCATGCAGCGTGTTTTTTGTTGCCGCGGTAAGGCCCTGACACTTGCTCCGCTTTGTTCTTGATAGTCCATTGTCGTGCACCTCGACGGCATGTTTTGAGCGCAGATTTGTCCAATTTTTTTTTTATATAATACTTTTCTGTTGATCTAGAATAAACCGGTGTTGTTAAGAAAAACTTGGTTTTTCACACGTCGGGCGAGACCATGGCTCGCGGATCCCTGTTCTAGAAGGCGGACCCTTCAAGCAATACATCGATCTTTACTTTCTCTTTTTTCTCTATCTTCATCATGGCATCTAATCGGTTGACTTGGCATATTTCATAAAGAGTTCAAAAGAACTGTCTGTAACACTACTTTAGCTATCAGGGCACAAGTCACCAAGGTAGTATTCGCAATCCGAGAATGCAGCAGCTGACCAAACATACTTTTTTCCACTATAACTGGTCTTGTGTGCCTGATGTTGATCTCTCTGAGTTGCACACTCAGTGAGAGATGTGATTGGATGTTCCCATAGTGTTCCCTCGGAAGACCAAGCATTTCCGTTAACATTTAAAACATTTGAAAGAATGTATAGTGAGAGAGAAAAAGAGAACTTAATTTTGGCCAAACTTTTGGCGATTGGCGACATCATTTAGCGCAAATATTTTAGTATGAACTCTGAGAAATCAACCCTTTATTCAACCAAGGTAGGTGTTTAGTGCTAAGCTGTGCGAAGTGTGAATATGTGAACAAGACAGTACATCAGTGTTTGAAATTAAGGAAAACTCATAAGAAGTAGTGGCACTTTTTTTACGTCTAAAATAATTACCAGATGAGACACACAGAAAGCCCAATAAAGAAGGCTTGTCCGCTGCTTACCTGCCGCAGGAATGACTGCAATAAAACCCGCTGTTCTACTATGTCATTGCGTTATCTCTTGGTTATTTTACCAGACTAATATATATTGACCACAGACTAATAGGCATTACCTTTGGCTGGTAATAATTTTATCTTTCCTTGGGCAAAGTGGCAACGCTAAACAGTATTCTTATCAGTTGCAGCAGGTAACTTATCACTTGCCAACTGAGCTTAACTTGCTTGGTAAACACTTTCCACAGCTGAAATACCTCATGAGGGGAGGAAAGCACGAGTAATTCCCGCTTAGAAAAATTGTGATCATTTGTCTCTACCAAATAAGTACCCAATTTCAATCACAAGTACGTGCTATGCACTGTTAGACCATGCCAATGCCACCTACAGCCGCAAATGCTTAGCAAGCTACAAACTGCTATCACAGTATCAGCACAGTTTCAAGAAGCACATGTCCATTGTTACCCAAATTGTTGGCACTGTTCATAAATTTGCACACATTATTGACCACAATGCCCAACTAGATGTGCTATTTTAGATTGCTCGAAGGCCTTACATAAAGTGCCTCACGTAAAGTGTTTGTACAAACTGGACTGTGTTAGCCTGCCCTCCTTTATATTGCAGTGGATTTATTCCTGCCTCAGAGATAGGCAGCAGTTTGCTGAAATCATGATTTGCTGATCAAAATGCTGTCTGTAACTTCTGGTGTGCCCCAAGGCAGTGTCTTGAGGCCGCTATTGTTTTTGACCTATATCAATGATTTGCCTGATGTCATTCATGTAGACATTTCTATCCGATTGTTTGCGGATGAATGTGTTTTTTTTAACACATTACAGCGCCTATTGATCAAGCAATATTGCAACATAATGAGGAATGCAATTTAATGCATAAAAACAGTTATGTTACCAGTTACCTGAATCTATAAGCACCTTTTTTATATACTTTACAGTTATAATATAACAAAAATAGACATGCATACTGCATTTATGTCACACTTACAAATAAGCTAAACTGGTGTCCTAACACATCCGCTATTCGCTCTTCTGCTCTTAGTAAGCTGTCGTCCCTAAAGAGGAAAATTGAGGGGCAGCTGTGGAAGCTAAGTTTTGGCATATAATGCATGCATCAGAAGCAGACTTGAATATGCTGCCAGTCTATGGGATCCGAACAGTGAACAGTATTTTCTGTGGCTAAAACGAGTCAAAATAAAAGCCGTCCAGAATATGTTTAGTAAATATAAAAGGCAATTTTCCTTACTTCCTAAAGCGGCAGCATAACACACACTCCCTGAAACCTTGTCGAAAAATTAGTGATCTCGCCTTTCTACACAAGTGCCTTAAAGGTAAGCTGAAGTAAACTTGCCGGATTTCGTAAAGCCACATTATACCGGAAAGAAGGGGCACACATAGATACCCTCCCTCCTTGGCTTCAATTTTTGCAAGAACAAACACCTTTAAACAGTTTTTCCCCACAGCTACCCAGCAGGTCCGGTTTGCCACATAATAGATAAATGCGCTGCTACGCGGCTCTCGTTCCGCGAATTGGCGGGGCGGCCAAAGGAGCACAATGCACAAGGCTTCCCCTTCAATTGGCTGGGCGGCACAATGCTCCATAAATACAATGCGCTGGGGCTGGAGGAGGGATTGTCCAAATGACAGAGGAGCACAATGCGCGCACCTCTCCCCTGCGCACTATAATCGATAAATGCTCGATTGGTTTGTGGGGTTTAACGTCTCAAAGCGACAGACGCCGTAGGGGAGGACTCCGGAAATTTCGACTACCTGGGGTTCTTTAACGTGCGCTGACATCGCACAGCACACGGGCGCCTTGCTCATCGCCTCCATTGAAAAGCGGCCGCTGAGGCCGTGATTCGATCCCGCAACCTTGGCAACAGTAGTCGAGCGCCGTAACCACTGCGCCCCCCCCCACTCGACGTTGCGATAAATGCTCCGATTCTCGCCATGCAAACCCGAGGGGCGAAAGATGCTTATGAGCCCGATTATAGACTGCAGTACATATTAAAACAAGTCGGCTCTGCCAGTAGCGGCTTCTGCTGTACTCTGGTTATATGCTGCGCTCGAAATGGAACGTTCAGACAATCCGGCGTCTTTATTCAGCCGGCTGTATGTGAATCGAATGAGGGGGGGGGGGGCGCAGTTAATAGAAGTCTACGAAAAGGAGCCAAAGGTGATATCATTAATTGACGGGAGAGGCGCAGGAGTGTATGGGGCACTCTCCTGCTTCGATACATCGATAAAAAAACAACAAAAAATGTGTTTTTTTAAATAGGAAGGAGGGTAAAGAATGTGGTTGCATGTTGTTGCAATGTTAATAAATACAGGCCAGAATTTTTATCGCTGCCTCTTTATTATCTGTGAAGAACCAGGAAGCTGCAGCCGGTTGTAGGTTGTACGTCATGCATTCTCTTAACCGCTTTCCAATAGCTTTCTCAAAAAAGCAAACGCATACAGAAGCCGTGATCCACGGGATTCTTGGCTCTGCATCCTCCACCATGGCTTCTCAGACTGTTTTGCTTTAAAAGCACCTTGAAATTGAAATGCAGATGACCGGTTGCATTTGAATACAGAGCGCCTGTGCGCGCTTTGTTACCTATAAACAAGGTAGCCACATCCTAAAATGAACAATAAATGTTAAGAGTAAACAAAGAAAAGGAAGGCAATAAGCCATATGTTGTTTTAAAGTTCTAGGTAATGATTCCCTGATGCCCCGCAAGGTACCGAATAGCGTGGTAGGAATTGGTTGGGGGGGGGGGAGGGGGATAAGCCTCTAGTTGGAGGCTTTCCCAGCAATTCTCATGGTTGTCACAGAATACCCTGCTTTCTTTTTTAACATTCAGGGAAATACTGAATGTTGTTTTTCAGAGCGGAATGCATCATTAAGGCCTTTTTCGCACAGTAACCAATGTTGTGACAAAATTGCTTTGTTACAGTGAACAAGGCAGACATCATCCAGAAGATGACCAAGAAGAGGAAGACAGCTCCTGAAACCGTGATTGAGGTAGCCAATTACCAGGGCCTTCGTCATCCATTGGAGAAATCTATATTAGTCATGTAGAGTGTGTAGTGTAGTGACCGTACATGGTCCGCGCTTGCGCACCCTATTGTTCGCCTGTGGGCATGGTATTGATATGTGCTGTTGGCGCGAGGGCTCTAAGTGAGCCTGTTTCCATGAATCTTTTTGTGTGAGCCTGCTTTGCTTTGTCGAGACCCTGCAACTGCCAAATTGGCCCTGTCAAGGGAACCTCAAGACAAATACAAAGAAATGTCGCCCTGTGGGAAGTAGCCGGAAGTGCTTTTGTTCAACTGTTCACCCTTCCCGTCGATAGGCACTATTGTCAAGTGAGGAATGCCTATTGTTCAAAGGAGACGATCGGAATGACACGTCCGCTGACTTACAGGAGAAGAAAGGGGCATGACGAATACGGCCATTAGAGGATTTCCCGGGAATGCAGGAAAGAGTTGCAATTCCCGGAAAGGGACAATGCTGGGAGCAGTATTCGTGGCGCGCACGTACACTTGGGTTTCTGAGAAGGAAATACACTTGCCGGAAACACCATATCGGATCTTTTCAGAATAGAAATGTACCTCCTCGCCGTTCCCAAGCTCTACCCGCCAACAAGTGACCACGCCCGAAGAAACAATACCGGACCAGTCAGCGCATCAGACCATCAGTGCAGTTATGTGTTCGATTGGATGCCGATATCTGAGGGGCGTGCCCTGGAACTGGTTGGTCAGCATCTTCAGAGAGGAGCTGGACACAGGGGGTTTTAAAAAGGGTTGCAGAGCACAAACTGAGGCTCTGATCCCTGGATAAACGGCTCATCCAGACGCTTCTTGCTAAGAACTCTTAAAGCTTGCCATTTTGCTGATATACCCTTTTTTCATGTAAATAAGTTTTCGCAAAGTGCCATTAAACCTGCTTGTATATATTTTACCAACTTCGAATATTCAATCCTTCATCAACCCGGAGTCTCTGCGCGCTACCAAGTGAAGCCCGGGTCGACTTAGTCCCAGCGTCACGAAAACTGATGGCAGCGGTGGGGTCTAAATCTACAAGCCACAACATCTGGTGATTGGAGGTGGATCAGAAGCTACAAGCCACAACATCTGGTGATCGGAGGTGGCCTCTCAAGCAACAAGCAGGAGCAACATTCGGCCAACAAGAAAGCAGCTCGGAACATCGATCTCATGTGTGGGTGAGTGCTTGGCTTTTCTTCTGATGTGGACCAGGTTCTAGAACAGGGTTAGGTTTTAGAACTGGTAAAGAGTGTTGAAACGCCTTTAGGTTTGGTAGTTTGCACAGTTGTTTTGGAAGTAGCCAAAACTCGGAGCGAATATGGACCTACACAAGCTGCAGAAACCGGAACTGTTGCTATTGTGTGAGGAATTGGGAATTGATACAAGTGGTTTGGCACGAATACCCTTGATTTTAAAGGCAATCACTGATTTGGGAACCGATGATGAGGAGCTCAGTGAAGCATGGAACCTCATCGGACAAAAAAAGGAGGAGCAGCTCAGACAGCAGAAAGAGCGGGAAAAAGAGGAAAATAGGCGTGAGCGTGAAATTTAGAGAGAAGTAAAAAGGCTGGAGCAAGAAATTGAGCTCCGGAAATTAGAAGTAGAGTTAGAGCAATAAATAGGTCGGGCAATTGTCCCCAGCTAGCGGTACCTCTTCTCAACAAGGAGGCAAATTTCAAGATGTCAAAGTACATGCAGCCATATGTGATATCAAGGGATATCGGTCTTCATATAGCTAACTTAGAGCGAACCTGCGAAAAACTGTCCTTCCAGCGAGACACTTGGTTTCAGAGATTATTGACGGTTCGGCCATGTGAGGCAGCGGAGGTTGTCGCGCGGCTGAGCAAGGAGGACACGGACAACTACGAGAAGGTCAAGGCTTGCCTTCCGAGAAAGTATAGGCTTAGCCCCGAGGCGTTCAGACAACGTTTTCGGAACGCTGCTAAGTCCAGGGATGAGGGTTACCCTGAATTCCTGTACAATTTAAGAGTCAATTTGGGCGAGTGGCTAAAGAGCACTGATTCCTACAGTGATAGGGACGCTGTAGTCGAGCGAATTCTTTTGGAGCAGTTTCATAACTGCCTCCCAGAAGAAGAAAGAAATTGGTTACAGGACCGAGGCGACATTAAGTTGGCAACTGAAGCTGCCGAACTCATCGAGGAGTACGCTGCGCGCCGACAATTCAGCAGCCCAGCAGTGGATAGGCCCCGCAATCCCAAGTTGAGGGTGAATAACCGTTAGGAAAGGCACTTTGCTAGAGTTGCAAACGAAGAAAGGAAGGCTTCTTCAGGCAAACTCCCTAGAAAGGACGGCAGTGAGAAAAGTGGGGAAGTGACCAACGCGCAGAACACAAAGAACAAGCTTGAGGCTAGGAAGCCGCTCACATGCTTTAGGTGTAATGAGCAGGGTCCCATTGCCATCAACTGCCGGAAAGAAAAGATTGATTTCTCGTATGTCAGTGACTGCGATGAAAACATGAAGCTGTTGGAACCCTACATGCATGACCTAGTAGTCAACGGGAAGCCTTGCAAGGTACTGCGCGATTCAGCTGCAACGATGGATGTTGTCCATCCGGCGTATGTGTCGCCTTCCGACTCTACAGGAGATAACGGAGCGCCACCGCGCCACTAAGACAGCAAAGAATATTTCTTTCGAGATGAGAAAGGGAGTGCTGTATCGCTTATTCAAGGAAAAGCGCGGAGTAGAGCGGGACCAATTAGTCGTTCCCCAAAAATACCGCGAAGACTTACTACGACTTTTCCATGGCAGCTCGTGGTCATGTCACCTTGGAATAAGGAAAACAATGCAGAGGCTGTTGCAAGAATACTATTGGCCTGGATGCTTAAGGACACAGAAAATTTTGTACGGTCATGCGACACGTGCCAGCAGGTTGGAAAGGCGCAAGATAAGTGGAAAGCTCCGATGGTTTAGTACCAATAATTACCGAGCCGTTTCACCGGTTAGTAATAGATGTAGTTGGGCCACTTCCTGTGACAGAGTCAGGGTACCGTTATATCCTCACTATGTTATGCCCAGCCACAAAGTTTCCAGAGGCTGTTCCGCTGCGCGAGGTGACGTCCGAGAGTGTAGTGGATTCGCTGCTGTCAGTGTTTGCACGAGTTGGATTCCCTTCCGAGGTCTAAAGTGATCTAGGTAGCGTTTTCACAGTGTCCTCACCACCTCATTTCTCGAGCGATGCGGCATTAAGGTAGTGCGGAGCTCGATCCACCATCCGCAGAGCAACAGCGTAGAAAGATGGCATTCTCTTCTCAAACGCGTCCTGAGGGGACTGTACTATGATAGGTCAGCCCGTCAAAGGACGTTTCGTATCGGGGACCAGGTGATGTTGCTGAGAGGTTCAAGGCAGAATAAGCTTGAAGTACAGTGCGATGGCCCTGCTGAAGTCATTGCAAAGCTTTCTAACACTAACTACGTAGTGAAAATCCCCGGTAGGCGTCAGAGAAAGAGTGCGCTTGCATTGTATGGGCCATTAAAAATTGCAGTGCAATATTTGAGGGTCCAAATTCACTGTAGAGACGGACCATTGTCCCCTGGCTTGGCTGCAAACTGCGACATCGAAGAACAGTCGCCTTCTGAGGTGGAGCTTGATTTTACAGCAGTACAATTTTTAAATAAGATACAAAAAGGGGAAGTTAAATGGGAATGCGGACGCGCTTAGCCGCTGTTTCTAAGCGGTCCGAGGTGCTCCTCACCATGTATCCAAATTGATACTCAGGTTCTTTTTTTTTTCGTGCGCTTGTAATATATGTGACGATGTAAAGCAGCACGTTTGGGTTTCTAGGCATACGTGGGTACTGAGCGTCTTGAGTGTGGGCTTTTCTCGGACAACAATAGCAGTTTTCTTTTGGCCTGGTCTCTTCAGACGGGAGCCGAGTGCTTGCTTAGACATGTGGTTGAGTTTCAGAGACAGCTCAAGCAATTTGGCCTACGACAATCAAGACAACTCGACAAGCGACAGCGAGCTTCAAGCATTCATGTGCAGGACATTAAGTCGTCTCTTCATGCAGCAGCTGCGACTGCTGCCCTCCGTGATCTGGCGGGGCAGGAGGCTGTTGTGACCATGCATGGTCCGCTCTTGCGCGCCCTATTGTTCGCCTGTGGGCATGGTATTGATATGTGCTGTTGGTGCAAGGACTCTAAGTGAGCCTGTTTCCATGAATCTTTTGATGTGTGCTGTTGGTGCAAAGGCTCTAAGTGAGCCTGTTTCCATGAATCTTTTGTGTGAGCCTGCTTTGCTTTGTCGAGACCCTGCAACTGCCAAATTGGCCCTGTCAAGGGAACCTCAAGAAAAACGCAAAGAAATGTCGCCCTGTGGAAAATAGCTGGAAGTGCTTTTGTTCAATTGTTTACCCTTCCCATCGAGAGGCGCTATTGTCAAGTGAGGAATGCCTATTGTCCAAAGGAGACGATCGGAATGACACGTCCGCTGACTTACAGGAGAAGAAAGGAGCATGACGAATACGGCCATTAGAGGATTTCCCGGGAATGCAGGAAAGAGTTGCAATTGCCGGAAAGGGACAATGCTGGGAGCAGTATTCGTGGCGCGCACGTACACTTGGGTTTCTGAGAAGGAAATCCACTTGCCGGAACCACCATATCGGATCTTTGCAGAAGAATAGAAATGTATCTCCTTGCCGTTCCGAAGCTCTACCCGCCAACAAGTGACCACGCCCGACGAAACAATACCGGACCAGCCAGTGCATCAGACCATCAGTGCAGTGATGTGCTCGATTGGATGCCAATATCTGAGGGGCGTGCCCTGGAACTGGTTGGTCAGCATCTTCAGATAGGGGCTGGACATAGGGGGTTTTAAGGAGGTTGCAGAGCAGAAAATGAGGCTCTGAGCCCTGGGTAAACGGCTCATCCAGACACTTCTCGCTATGGACTCTTAACGCTTGCCGTTTTGCTTATATACCCTTTCTTTTCATGTAAATAAGTTTTCCCAAAGTGCCAATAAACCTGCTCGTATATATTTTACCAACTTCGAAGATTCAATCCTTCAGCAACCCGGAGTCTCTGCATGCTACCAAGTGAAGGCCGGGTCGACTTCGTCCCAGCGTCACGACAGTAGCATTTGCATTCAGTATGATGCTGAAATTTTATTTTCATCTTTGTTTTCCTTTACTAGGCGGACCTCACTGCAAAAGAGAAGCCATTACGGCTACCGTGCGCAAAAAAAAGACCACTGATGGGCATTTAAAAAAGAAGGCAGGAGATCCTGAGCCCGATTCTGGCAGTGAAGAAAAGCTCATGCCCGAAAAGCTGCTCCGCAGAGTGGAAATGAGTAGCTTCTCTTAAAGAGAGGTTAAAAATATCAGAGAAGAGCCGTCCTGAAGAGGTGAGCACTAACCATCGCCTCAAGGACCTTTCGTGCACGGCCATTACTAAGTGGTTGTTACCGTACATTGCTGTATTATCTAGATAGCACAGGAAAGATACTCCAGACGCGTGATAGCAGAAGGACGTGCACTACTAATTAAGGTTTGGTGAAGCCGGGCATAGTCTCCAGTACTGTTTTACTGCATATTTAATTGTTCGCTGCTGTCCAGAACTGCATCAGAACGAAATTAAAGTATTGTCTTGTATTACAGAGATCAAGTGTCAAAGCTCTTGCTGCGTGGGGTTTGTGGCTGTTAGCAATAGTGAATTCTGTAGAACTGGCCAGTTAACATGACAGCATGAAAGGCCTAAAAAGGAGCAAAAAGTCGCGGACATGCCTTTGCCAGGTGACAGCTGGCAACTGACATGCCAGGGCACGTATCGGTTGTTGAGTTATATCAGGACGTCCTATTAGACAACATATGGCTGCACTAGCCTGAGTTAACAAATAATGCTTCTGCTTTGAGATGTGAGAAGTCGAGCACACTGGTACCCTTGTATCCATAGACAGGAATATTACCCAGCGATGTCACATTTTTAATGTGCATGCTGGCCCATTTGTAAGGCTTGGTAAAGTGGAGCTTTATATCTCTACTGAGTGGTCTTGCATATCATGTGGTAGCTACAAGTATGTGTTAAACAGCATGTGTGAGATAATATAGAATAAGACTCGGGTTTTGTGAATGAGTGACTAGCAATGTGCTTTTATGCAAATGACGATTTGCAAGGGGAGCCACAGACAGGAGTCATAAGTGATGGGGAATGATACCCTTAGAGGCATAATTTAAGTGTCTGCCTAATTGAAAATGCACCATTTTCAATAGTTGCATATGTGTTACATTCTGCCAGCCATACTTAGGTTATATCTGTTCGGAGAACCTTGTTTTCATTTTGTAACATCACCGATAAAAATGCTAGTTAGCATACGTTCGTGTACAAAAGGCCTCTGTTGTGTGTCTGAATTGTCGGTTTGTTGGCGTCTTGTGCAGGACAACTGGATTAAAACTTAAAGATTGAAGGCAGCTTTCCAAGGTATTTTATTTTGTTTGCTTTTATAGCTGTGGATATAAGTTTGTAGTGAAGGCTATTGGAGCACATGTGTTGGGCCTTTTGCTTCCAGTACAACTTGTTTTCTTGTCATCTGTAAACCAGAAGGCAGTTTCATAAACATGGGGAGCAAGGAAATGTTGTTTCTGTTGAACAAAGTTTAAGGTACTTGGAGGGAAGTAGCGGATGTCTCCCGCATGTTATTGAGCAATTTTCTCTCTTTTAGTCTTTTCTGACCTTTTCAGAGGCAGGGCTTAATATTAGGACAAGTTAAAAATTATGCTTTGAAACTTTCACACCCAAACAAGAAGGTTTACTAAAAGTTTATTTAAAGTGTCTCACATATCTTCACCACGCAGCACGACAACTGTGAATTATTTACTTTTTGATGTGTACAAGGCTTTCTTGATACTGCTTTCAGTCCGCTGATTACGACAAGGACTTCTCGGATACAAAGAAGTGACAAGCTCTTGTTTGCTCGTGTGTGAAGAGCCACTTGGAGGGACCTGTATTCCAGAGGCCACTATTGCACCCGGACCACAGGTTCTGCAACTACCTCTTGCATGTGCGAGTAGAGCAGCAGGCGTTGCTACTGGGCAGCCAGACGCCACTTTGCCTTGTGCAGCCCTCCACTGATGGCAAGCAGTAAAACACAAGAACCTTACTTGTGCCACTCCCTACCCAGGACAAGCCTTGCAGTAAGGACTCCTGTTTTGAAACATCTATGGATTTCTGTATTTTTCTAACGCTGTTCAAACACTTCATGATGGCCTCTATGTGCTGATTAAAATTTTTATAAAATTCCTGTAGGTGCAGTAGGTGTCTAATAAAAGGTTATCATTGAGCATCAACTCAAGAGCAGCTGCGCATGCAGCTCTGGAGGAAATGCATACAACTAGCGTTCTCAAAAAATTGGCAGGTAAAAAATATTACACCAGACCAGGACGAATTTTTAAACTATGAATTTTCCAAAACAGCTGTATACACTTTTCTTTTTAGACGTATGGCTGCTTTTGCGTGGATGACAGTGACCAGTTGCTCATTGTTTGCCGTATATGTACTGTTTTTTTTCCAGAACTTACCTTTCTTAAAAAAGGTTAGTTAAAACCACAATTTTCAGACGTCGTGGCTTGCTTGTTCATGAAGTCATGGAGATGTGCCACATAAGGAAATGTGAAACTTTGTCTGTTAGTGAGCCTTCCGTTACCAATTGCAGACTGTGAAATCAATTTTTATTATCGACAAGTAATCTTTTTTTTTCCTAGTGATGAGGGACATATGTACAGTTCTTTCCCCCCTTACCCTAAGCTTCCTTGGGGAATCTGTTATTCTTTATTTTCTTAAGTGATTTGGTATGTATTGCTCCCTAGTGAAAAATCCCGAATCACGCCAAAAGGGTTTTAACCGGTCGTGTATTATCCCGTATGATTTTTATACCGGAGTGACCAGTCCTGTATGGAGCCTAAACAAGTTTATACTGGACAGGTCGTATCCGGTATGAATCTCAATAAGCACGGACCGGTCTAATATGGAGCTAATCAGGACAGACCCTTTCCAGTATATTACTGCTAAATCGGATTAATATCGGACAGACCTGTTCCAGTATGTATCTAAAACAATACATCCTAGTCCTGTAAGGAGATCATATTTAGGACAGGCCACGTCAGGTTTAACTGAAACCGGACAAACCAGTCATAAACGTTACCGATACGGGACAGAGTATTCCCGCTTCTCAACACAAGCTTAGCGGATCGTGAAGTTCAACCAGATTGACCACATTTAAACATGGCTGCGCGCTACATAAGCATGAAACCATACATATTATAGGTCACAACTTTTCTCTATAATTGGAGTACGCGTTGTTTTACAAATACCTAGAAGATATGAAGCCGTGAATGTGCGTGCTAGCAAGTACATACGGGCATCGCGTTGCTTTTGTGCATGCAACAGTCGCTGCAGCTTGTACAATCTTGCGGTGCATCTTCATTTCTGCGACTGAAGATCTGCCACCTTCAACATGACAGTAAAAGCAAGAACGTAACGTTTCGTTAGCAAATATAAAAATACACTCGCGAATAAATGAAACACATCGTGTCACCATCGAAATATGCACAGATTAGCCGGATATCGGGCGTCGCTTCCTCGAGTGTTTACGTATGCAAAACACGTCCTTGGTTTAGGGACACCTTGGTTTAGGGACACCACTGTTCTAAAGCGTGTTAGGCAAATGTGCATTCAGGCAGCTGCAAAAACGTTATTTTTCAAATTACACACAGCGACGTTGCCTGTTAAGACATTTCTTCATGATAAGGAGATGTTTGTACCCTGATTGGTGAATTGTGGTTCTCTAACGAGCCTCAGACAATTAATTGTTCATTGCTTTATTCTGTGCCGTGATGCTATGTTCTTTTCGGACATACTACAAAGAACTCTTAAAAAGGACATTGAAACTACACCATGTACAATTAGATTTTTTTGCCTCCTGACAAAAACTCTGTCGTGCCTCACGATCTATTTGTGCTGATGGGACTGTTCAGTCTTTGGAAAAGCCGCATGATGGACAGGCATGCACAGCCACCAAGATCGTCCAAATCCTTGTTTCGGGAGCAGTGTGGTTTAGCGAGGAGTGTGTATGCTGCACGTGAAGAACTTCCAAACTGGATTCCGTATCCAGATGCATGTGTTTGCCTCCGAGAATTTTGATGTTTTGATGATGGTGCATTGTCGTGCTAGGGATACCGCCAGCTTGTAGCAGCTCGGTAACTTCAGACATGGACAAGTTTAAGTGAGTGGAGTTTTCTCTTTTTTCTTTACGGAAGTTTTTCCGTGCAATAAAGAAAAAAAAACTCGTAGTAGTGTTGCGGTTACAGTATGTGCCTGTGGAGATTAAATACAAGTTCGAATCGTGATTTGGAAGTTTTTAATTTCTTGCTGTTAGAGTTATTTCTTATTTTTAAATGCACGGGAAGTCGTGTTAGTTTTTACCTCTGCATGCTTTTTCCAGCGTGGTGTCGAGCTTTTCTTTTCAAAAACCAGGGCCACGGACCATACAAAACATTTCTTTGTTTGCAGGTTTAGCCTGTATTAATTAGCCAGAAACCGTACTAACCCGTCATTTCTGGAACTCATTCCGGCCAGAGTATTTCTGTTTCTGAACTGAAGCCGTGCAGACTGATGAAGTGGAACGAGAATGGCTATGCTGGAGAATGCCAGCGCCCTAAATAAGCATGAAACCAAATATATTATGCAACTATTCTGTATATAAACACCACGCGTCGTTTACATATACTTCAAAATTATGAAGCCGTCGAAATGTGCTCTAGCAAGTAAATACGCGCATCACGTCGCTCTTGCACGTGCAACAGTCGCTGCAGCTCGTACGATCTTGCGGTGCATCTTCATATCTGCGACTGAAGATCTGCCGCCTTCGACGCGAACGTGCAAGCAAGAACATGTTGTTACGCTAGCGACGACAAAAAAAATGTTGCTGACCATTGAAAGATGCACAGATAGCCGCATACCGAGTGACGGTCTCCCGGATGTTTACATATTCAAACCATTTAGTCGGAAGTGTATTAAATGACGTTGCTGCTCCGCCGACATCAAGTGATTTTAAACGCGCAGTATTACAGATATTAGTGCAACGGATATTTCTATATGTAGGCAAACTTACAAGTGTTCCAAAATTATGACAAAACACATAACTAGTGCAGTATTATATCGTAAGGTTTGCCTGTAATAAAGCGATGCATTATACAGACTCTGGACATTGGTGACCCCTCGTGATTGCCTAGAAAAAGATTCAGGGTCTTTAAAGGGCGGTCGGTGAATTACGGCCACAAATTCCACAGCCTAGAAATATACACGAAGTACGAGGGAGCAAAATTAACTACGTAAACAGAAATATAACCCCCGTAAACATAACCCGCCGGTTCGTCCATTGGCGTTCGTTCAGAACGACTACGTATCAGAATGCTCTCTGCTGGAAACAGCGCATCGGCCTTTGGCCGAAGTTTTGCGCCTTCTGAAGACATCGTGGATGCCTGCAAGGTTGTGCTGCTTTGTCTGCCGTCAGGTAATGTAGTGCTCAACACTGCATTTTTGCATGGTGACTTAAATGGCCGTCCGTACCGAGCCCCTGATTTCAGGGATGCCGTTACTCGTTTCATGCACCTTAGCAATATCGTCTGCATTGATCAATATCAAATTAGCCATGTTCGGATGGGGACTTGTGAGAATAGCGTTTCAAAATAGAAACTTGTGGACTTGGCGCAGCTACGCGTAAAAGGGTTTAAAAGCTTGATATTTCATCCGGAAAGAAGAAGTATTAAGTTGAAGCTGCTTTGGTTCCCACGCCACGTGGAGCATCGCCGGATTGTAGAAGCTTTAGAGCCGTATGGCACTGTTGAGACTGTGGAGCGTCTGGAATGTCGTTCGTGGTCTCCGAACATCCCCTAAACAGCTCTACCCATTCAAATCTCTCGCACTCTATCAAAGGCGTAGTGAGGTAGAGGTAGCAGAAAATTTCTGCGCTAGGGTAGCAGGCCAATCGCCTCCAAAGGCAATGCTACATTTCAACGATGCTCCAGCTTACGGGATTCACGAATGGACCTTCCCTTCTCCCTGAAGGAACTTGACGCCGCGCTGGCTTCCTGCAGGCGGCCATCATCGCCGGGTCCCGACGGTGTAACATACACTGCGCTTGCAAATCTTGGACAGGAAGCTAGGCACGCTCTTTTGGAATGTTTCAACAAATCATGGAGTGAGGGTACAATTCCAGACGAGTGGAAGTGCAGTCGTTTAGTTCCGCTCCTGAAACCTGGCAAATCGCCTCTGGACTTGACATCATAGCGTCCAATTGCACTGGCTAGTTGCGTTTTAAAGTATTTGAAAGAATGCTGCTTACACGTATTGAATGGTACCTAGAGCGCTACCGCATATATCCGGATATTATTCAGGATTCCGACGTGGACGCTGTTCGATTGACAACGTGGTGGACCTGGTATCATCTGTACAACACCAAAAAGTTTGAAGCGCTTACCCGCGGCGTTGTTCCTGGATATAAAGAGCGCATCGACAACGTCACTCACCAGGCCATTTTGGACACTCTGGAAGCTGCCGAGCTTGGTGGTCGTGTTTTTAGCTGGATACGCAGTTATTTATCCAACAAATCGCACTTTATGCAGACTGAGGACGGCCCAACATCTTCTCATTTCACTTCCCGTGGAGTCCCACAGAGCGGAGTACTAAGCCCAACGCTTTTCAATCTTACTTTTGTCGAGCTTGTCGACTTAATAATAGTAAGTTTAATAATAATAATAATAATAAGTTTATTCGGACATAAAACATGTACACGGAACATGCCCACGGGAAGAAGCATAAGGAAGAAGGTGATGGCATTCTTCCTGATGATACCACAATACCACAATTGGCGCAACTTTCAATATATGCAGACGACATCTGCATCTGGGCATCAGGAGTTACGAGTCCACAGGTTAGAGCAAGGCTTCAAAAGGCTTCAAGTATAGTTGCGACCTACCTCCACCAGCGTGGTCTACAAATATCAAATGAAAAGAGTTCGCTAGTTGCATTTACACGCTAGAACATGTCTCCTTACACCGTACGCATTGATGGAAAAACAATACCCTACGAAAGCAGTAATCGCTTTCTCGGAGTTATCATCGACCGAAATCTTTCGTGGACTCCCCATATTTCATTCATGAAAAAGAGGCTGACAGCAATAACTCACGTACTTGCCTTTATTGGGGGAAAGTCATGGGGAGCGTCCGTGCGGTCGATGCTACAACTATACCGTGCATTATTTATGGGATTTCTTCGGTACAGCTTACCTGCACTTGGAAATATCAAGAAAACCAACTTAGGAATTCTACAGAGCGTTCAAGCTCAAGCTCTACGAACCTGCCTGGGATTGCCGAAATGTGCCTATACGGCTGTTACCATTTTAATTGCACAGGAGCATCCCATATCTATCTACCTAAATATTGACTCCCTGAGGGCACATTTCCGACACATCTCTCGGGTGCGCTGTCATCATTGGGCCAGTCTTCTAATTACCATTCCGCGTACATCGTTTACAAAGACCGTTGATGCGCATC
Organism: Amblyomma maculatum; assembly: GCF_055883805.1. Lineage (NCBI taxonomy): Eukaryota > Metazoa > Arthropoda > Arachnida > Ixodida > Ixodidae > Amblyomma > Amblyomma maculatum. The sequence goes on along the minus strand of NC_139352.1, from coordinate 108,686,795 downwards.
GCGCTATATTGCCGTCCCAGTTTACACCTGCATCTAGGCCGTCCTCTCCACTATGGAGCCTGCATAAACCACACATGCTTCTTTCAATACCCGGCATCAGGAAGAAGGTGAGCTATTGCCGACAGAACTAAAACAAATCACTCTTGAATACTTCCATGAGCACCATGCAATCGTTTGCACGTCTACACCGATGGTTCATTGAATGCCATGAGTTCTTCAGGCTCCATGGTCATACCCTCAAATAATACAGAAATAAAACTTAGGACAATTCACCAGACTTCTTCAACAGCTGCAGAGCTAACCACTCTTCGTGTCGCAATTAATAATATCAGTCAGCAGAGCCCCCTGCGGTGGTCTCTTTTCACAGACTCAAAAGCAGCCCTGCAAGCATTAAAAGCGACTCTTCGCCGTGGAGCTCATGAACTACTCGTTGCGGAAATACGACAAATTCATCACTGTGTATTTAATGAAGGACATGACATCATCTTCCAGTGGACGCAGCGGCATAGCGGGCAATCTTCGGGCGGACGAAGGCGCACGAACAGCCCACCAAGACGGCGATTGTGGTTGATTCCATTTTCCAGGGCAGACGCAGCAGGCAAGCTTCGCGCACTTGCGCGGGAACACACTTTCTCCTTGTGCAATTCTGGCCAGTTTGCGAACTGCCGCTTAAAATCCCTGGACTCTGGCCTGAAGCTCCGCCTTCCACCTAGTCTACCACAACGCGAAGAAACTTTGCTGTGCTGCCTGTGGGTTGGTGTAGCATTCACAAACTCGTATTCTTTTATGATAGGCATGGCAAACAGCCCTATATGTACAAACTGTGAAGGCGACGAGTCTATGGGCCACATTCTTTGTGAGTGCCTGATATACAGTGAGGAAAGGAAGTGTCTGTGTCGTTCGCTGGAGGATTTAGATGGACGCCCATTGAATGAAACTAAGATTTTATGTCCCTGGCCACGGCGATCGTCGGCGGCGAAGGCCTCCCAGGCACTGCTCCGCTTTATGAGAATAACAGGCCTAATCGAAAGACTGAGTTCGCTATGACATGACTCTAACGTGATGCGATGTGGCGTGTCTGTTATGTGACTGTATTAACTTCAACTATCCCTCTCCCACAACTTTTATATCCACTCATCCCCTTCCCCCAGTGCAGGGTAGCAAACCGGTTGCCTTTACTGGTTAGCCTCCCTGCCTTTCCTCATCATCTTCTTCCTCCTCCTGGAGCGAGAAAAGTGGCGCTGTCCAGGCATGGAAAATATGGAGACAGCAAAGCGGGTAGTCTCTACCACGTTGAAAGATGGTGTTTCATTTCCAGCATTCCTCATACCCTGAGTGTGTTTGGGATTCAGGCGTTGGTAATGATTCCGGGCAGGCCTCCACTTTGTCTTCGGTGCAGCAGAGTTGGACATGTCCGCCGGCCGTGCCGAACGCCTCCATGCACCCAGTGTCGTCGTTTCGGTCACGCAGTGGAAGTCTGTGTCTTGACCTAAGCAGGTAGGCTGCGTCAGAGCTTCTGGTCCAAAAAAGGTAATGGAATGTAAGAGCACATCATCGACATTTTGGATATCGTGGAAGTTTCTGAACAGCTAAACATCGCGTTCCGCATGAAGCATTGGCCATTAATATTCCACAGGACATCAAGCCGCCACCTGTGAAACTCCCGACCCCAAGCCTCCGGACTCAGTCAGTTTGAGCACGACACATCTGATCATGAGCTAGAGTAAAAGCAGCGTTCTGCTGCAGATGCATCTCGAGATCTGTCACTGAGGGTAGCCAAGAAGCCAGCTGATGTGCGTCATGCTACTCCGTCGGTAGTGTGTCGCTGGAGTGTAGTGGGCCGCGTCGGACGTCAACTACCGGCGTCTGCAAGGAGCTGCCGACGGATCATCGAGCAGCGAGTAACGCAATGCTTCCGACATCATGATAATGAATGCGTTGACCAGCTGCAGGGCGTCTCGCTCCCTAATGCCGTAGATTAGATGTCTAATTTGTCGAAGCATTTGCCCAGTGCACGTATACCAACCCGCATACTCTAAGTTGGCATTCATAATACAATTGAAAAGCTGCATGAAGTGCATCACCTGGCGCAACTTGTCCACTTAGCATCCTCGTCAACTGGAAGGCATGTCCTTCAATTTGCCAATATTGCACTGTCCTATACCAGCCAACACCGGGTCGATCTGTCGCAGAATATCCACCGAGCAATTACCGTCAAACCTCTCCCCAAGCACATGTATGCAGAATATCACCAAGACCGCCAACAGGCAAGAGCCAGTCACCTCTCTCGAATATGGGACAGCCAACCGAATACTCTGAATGTAGACGCTGCTGGCCCTGTTAACGGACATATGGTCATTACCGTGACCTCTCCAGCAGGCGCTCTCCTCAACTATGCCTCTCTTCGCCCCACCGAACCGAGTATTGCTGAAGAAGCAGCCATCGCTCTGGCCGCCGCCACTATGCACAAACTACCATCATCCCAGATTCCCGCATGGGTTTCCGTATCTATCTTCCCTGACGAATCGGTGCCGCCAGCCGCCGAATCCTCGTCGCTAACCCTCCGAAAAGGATCAGTGTGATCTGGATTCTGCGGCACCAGTCGATGCCCGGAAAAAAAGTTGCTCATCGACACATTCACGCGCTCCTTCCGCGAGCCTCCCCTCGCCCGGATCACACGTGTGCCTCCCCGATGCTTACATACACAGAATTGCTTGAACACTACAGGCTGTCTCGCCGTACATTACCACCCCCTATTCCCACCCTGTCTACACAAGAAACAGCAACTTACCGCCGCCTGCAAACTAAAGCCTTTGTTGCACGATTTCTCCTAAACCTCTGGTACCCCCCCCCCCCTTTATTCCCCTGACTGCTCACATGGCGGTGAGCGGACAACACTCTACCACATAGTGTGGGCGTGCCAAGTTCCCCTTCTCTAAGTCCACTCCCCTATCCCTGCATAGGAGATTCGGCGGTCGTCCTGCAGGCGCTAAGCGCCAGCAATGACTGGCTCGCCGCGATGCTACAGCAGGTACGGCCAACGGAACCCTGGACTGAGGGTCCGCCCGCTGACTAAATAAATAAAGATGTTTTGTCCTTTTTCTCCTCATGCGACATCATGGGCGGAAGCCTCAGCAACATCAGAGATCTCTATGGACAGTAGCGCACCTTTGAAGCGTCCCGCGGAGGAGGAGCTTGGTGTCAGCGAAGATCCCAGCAAGGTATCAAAGGAGGAAGCAAGAGGAAGATGGCTTCAAAATAATGGAGTTACAGCTCAAAAATCGCCAATTTTCCGGCGAATCTCCCCGCATCGAAGTATGGAGTTGTGATCCCCGCCATACTATCCTTAACGTAAGAGGCTTGCGGAATCGACCGCACCTGTGCCAGTTAAAGCAATTATTTGAAAGCGGTCGTGGGTGTAGCTGCAATGCAGGGAACTTAATTGGCTACGGATGATGATACAGAAATAGCTCTTGACATTTTTTATCTCGTTTTAATATTATTGTCATCCATTCAAAAGGATTGTCCGGAGGGTGTGGAACCTCATTGACCCCTCTAAATCGAAATCCGCGTCTACACTGACACTGAAAAGTATTGCTCACCTTTTACGGGGGATGACGTCGCGCTGCTTCAGGCTCTAAAGGACAAATACAGCGGCACCAGCACCACTCCACCCTGTTCTTTGACCTACCAGGGCGATGAAAATCCGGCACTCGATGCTCCCATCTCTGAAGCCGAGGTGTACGCTGCAGTTCGATCAAGCACCCTCAACACGGTGGCGGGAGCGGTCAAGATCAGCAATGCCCTGATCCGGAACTTCAGCAAAGCACAGATGAGCGACCTCACCAAGTAACTGAACTACTTGCTGTGGGAGAAGAATGAAATTAACTGTGAGTGGAAACGCTCGTAGATAATCTTAATTCCGAAACCGGGCAAGAAGCCGGTGGTCGAAACGCTACGACTCATATCAATCACCTTATGCCTGGGCAAGCTCTACGAGCGAGTCATTCAACACTACATAGAAAATAATGGCCTCTTCTATCCCTCCGTGATCGGCTTCAAGTCGCGTCTGTCCACTCAAGACGCTTTCCTTCTCCTCAAGGAAGAGGTACTTTCCAGCATTCCGAAAGGAGGCGAACACCTCATTATGGCGCTAGATCTGCGTTTGATAATTTGTCTCACGAGGCAATCCTATCCGAGCTCAATAACCTAAACTGCGGCGAACACACTTTACGATACGCAAGATCTTTTTGTTTAACTGAACGCCAACGATAGGAATGGGTGACATAAGATCGGATCTTCAAGACATGCCAAACAAGGGCGCGCCACAGGGATCGGTCATCTCCCCGCTGCTCTTCAACATCGCCATAATTAGAGTCGCAAGGGCTCTGCAACAGGTCCCGAACATTGGATACACCCTGTATGCTGATGACATTACGATCTGGACACCCACTGGCTCTCTAGGTCAGAAGGAATAAACACTTCAAGCAGCAGCAACCTGCATGGAAACAGAGGCCTTTCGATGCCGGTTCCGACGCTCCTCCGATAAGTCCAAAGTCATCCGCATACATAAATACAACTACACATTGCCAGGAAATCTTAGTATCCTCCTGCATGGGGTCCCAATCCGGGAAGTACCACTCATCCGTATCCTGGGTCTCTGGCTCCGGAGCGATAGGACAGTAGACCACGTGCTCCACCTCCTCAAGACTACAATACAGCATATATCTAAAATGATCCGCCGGGTGGCCAGAAACATAAAAAGGATTGCGGGAAGAAGACACGATGCATCTGGTACAGGCGCTTGTCATCCGTCGCCTCTCCTATGGACTACCCTACCTCACCCTGCTCCGATGAGATCTCAACAAAGTCAATGCAATGATACATGCAGCTTACAAGAACGCGTTAGGCCTCCTACCATACACCTCCAATGTAAAAATGGAAGCGCTTGGACTGCACAACACATTTAAAGAGATTCAAGAGGCTGTCTTCCTGTCCCAGAGGGAACGCCTTCCGTCAACTAAGACAGGCCGGCTCATTCTCGAGCGCGTTGGCTATCTGGCGGGCCTACAAGCCATCTAGTCAATGACTAACGTTCCTGTTTCGTACCGGGCAAGAGTATATGCGGTCCCGCTCCCAAAGAACATGTCCCCAGTCCACAACGAAGGGAGAAGAAACGCCCGAGTGACTTATTTTAAGCGCGGAGTCGAACGCAGTCCGAAAATGGTCTATGCGGATGCCGCTCTATACGAGCACACATCGACTGCAGCAGCCGTGGTGGTGCGCTCTTCTTACACAGAAATCTCCAGCATGTCCACCCCGCACTGTACTATATAGAAGCTTAAGTAGCGGCGATCGTGCTGGCTATTACTTATAGAGACACGACCAACCGAGAGCTTCACGTAATCACAGACTCACAAGCGGCGTGTCGGCTCCTTCTTGCAGGCAGAATTGCTACAAAATTAGCTCACTTCACTACTAATCCGTTGGCTACAAACTCACTGCTCAAACATCAGATCGCTTGGATACCGGGGCACTCTGGGTTGGAAGGTAATGAGGTCGCGGATAGGCTAGCTCGAGATCCCACAAACCGAGCGGCCACCATCCCCGATCTTAAAACTAGCCTTCCTGTCCCTGTGGCTTACGGCACGGGACTTAAGTATGTACGCGAAAAACGTCTAATTTACCCCCTCCACACAAGGGGCTAATTATGCATAGGAAACGCGGGAATGGAGACAGCTACAAACCAACACTTTCCCCAACCTACATCAATATAGAATCATTTTCCCAGAGCACTACACAGACATATGCCCTTGGTGCAACGACCAGGCCACATGCCTACCGCATCACATGGGGGTGCACGGGTCCCAACCTGCAGGCATAAATACACACCATTAGGAAGCGTAGTTATAGGCCACTCTGCTATGCTATGATCTAGAGACTCAGCGTAGGCTGGTAACTCAGGCAAGAGCGGCAGCCCAGGCCACTGCGGTCTTGAAATGAAGACTCCACTGACTGCGCCCTCCTTTTTTCCTCTCTTTTTTCTGTTTGAAAAAGTTTTCTCTCTCTCTCCTCTTTTTGATCCATACACTGGATATGACTGCCTTGTCATATTGCATTGATGATGAGGGACGGCTCATATGTTGTGACCTCGCCAATTAGGGTCAGCAGTGGCGAATTGTCCATGCGACTGTTAAGCAGCAAGAAAAAAAAAAGTGTTTTTCTTGTCATTGGAAAATCTCCTACGCACAGAGAGAGAAATTTATTGCTAAGAGATTTAAATTGTGTATGCAACAATGAGGATTGATCAGTATATCGCAGACGTTATGCCTCCAATGCTGCTATTCTCACTGACTTAGTCTGTGAGCATATTCTTGATCACGTTGGCCGACTAAAAAGCGATAGTATACATTTCACGCACTTCCAATCGTCCTTGATTGTCCGACTTGACAGGATCTACGTTTCGACTGACACATTACCTACTGAGCATGAATACTGGGTGATACCGATATTTTTTAGTGACTACTGCATGGTATCTGTACAGATAGGAAAGCATACTAGACGTCTACTCCAGCCGCAGTAGGAGGTATGGAAGCTAAATATTTCCCTTGTCTCAGATGAATTTTTCCAGCAGCCTGTAGTTGCGTGCTCCAAAGACACGTGGGCTCGTGCCAATCTATCAGTCTTGAAAAAGTAGGATTTTTTTAAGAAGGAGATTAAGAGTCTTGCAATTGAAGCATCATCAAGGATCACATTCTTGAAGCGCCTTCACATTTGTGAATTCAAGAGCACCTTGAACGAACTATATGAGTTGGAAAGAATTTTTTCGGGGTCGTGTCATTATGAAGTCCACAATATTTAAATCGCAAATACAACAGTTTTGTGCAGAAAAATATCAGGGTACCTTGATTTGGTCGCGAACACGGAGGTTCGCTAATAAACAATCATCTCGGCGTGGTTTTAGTGATCAAATGCATGCTGCTCTTTCTAAGCAGGTGTTAGAAATTCATGGGGTTTTCTAACACCTGCTTAGAAAGAGCAGCATGCATTTGATCACTAAAACCACGCCGAGATGGTTGTTTATTAGCGAACCTCCGTGTTCGCGACCAAATCAAGGCGCCCTGATTTTTTTCTGCACAAAACTGTTGTATTTGTGCTTTAAATATTGTGGACTTCATAATGACACGATCCCGGAAAAATTCTTTCCAGCTCATATAGTTCGGAAAGCGTGGCATGACATGGTCCATAGGGTCACGAAGAGTCGGACACGACTGAACGACTGAACTGAACTGAACTGTTAGAAATTCGATGCAGAAGTGATACTAACACTGACACGACTGGTATTCTGGGTGCCTTCTTTAACTATTGTGCGTAGCTCTTTTGTTGTAATAATAACTCCAACAGTAGGTCTGAGTTAAGTCATTTAAAAGAAATTTTTCCTCGTCTTGAGGATGAGCAGCGGACCACCATTGAAGGATCGAGCACTTATTAAGAGGTAAAGTCGGCCACTTATTAATTACAGGGCCAGAAGTCTCCTGGCCCGGAAGGTCTAGGTTGTGAATTCTATAAAGGGTTTTTGCCTACCTTAGCACCTGCCTTATTGCAAATTTCGATGCAGCTTATGACAAAAGCTTTTTGCCTCCCACCTTCTATACTGATTACACTGTACTAATTCCGAAAACCACAGACGCATTTCAGTTGAAATCCGTTGAAGGGTGTCTTCCGATATCTTTATGCACCGTGGATTATATAATATTTGCGAAGGTTCTTTCTTCTCGTCTGCAGCTTGTGGTACTAGATTTATTAGGGCCACAACAAGCGTGTTTAATAAAAGGCCGTAGCATTCAAAGCCATATTCATATTGCACGTTCTGTGATAGAAACAGTGTTAGATGAAGTCAATCAAGTAGCTCTAATTCAGATTGAAATGGAAAAAGCTTTTGATACGGTGTGTCATGATTTATTGTTTGCTGTATTGGAGTGTGCAACCATTGGTGATGTCTTTCTTAAAGGTTTTCAACAATTTTATAAAGCGGCCACTACAAGACCAATTTTTACCAAAACTTTACCATCGACAGGGCTATTCTCGATCGCCTTTCTTATTCGCTTTGTATCTTGAGCCCCTATGTCGTAGTATCATCAAAAACACAGCAGTTCGTGGCTTCTCACTATTACAATGTGAAATTAGAATTCTGGCTTATGCTGATGACATTTCCCTTTCCTGTACAGATAAAAAGAGTGTGATCGAGGTTTTGCGCGTATATGATCGTTTTTGTGATAGTTCGGGGGCGTCTTTTAACATTGATAAATCAAAGGAGTTCTATTTAGGTCACTGGGGTACAAAGTCTAAATTTTTTTGCTGGCATTTGGTGGGACTCCGGAGACTCACAGTATTTGGGGGTTCCTTTGCATCAATTTCTCAAAAGTAGGCCTCATTAGGATTCTAAGATCTCATCAGTTAGACTACAAACCCAGGCATGGGTGGGCAGTGAGCTGTCTCTATTTGCACGAGCACAATTTTGCAATGTCTTCCTGATTTCGAAACTTATCTCTGTATGGCAGGTGTTGCATTTGCAAGACACAAAGCTCAGAGAAGAAACAACGCCGTGTTATTTTGTGCCTTCCCATCCCTTCTTTTTACCTGCGCTGTTAATGAAGTAAAAAAAAGCACAGTCCATGTATAGCGCTTCTGCTACTTTTGTATGGCGCTCTCAATGGGAGACTAATTGTGGAGATAATCTGTTTCTCCCTCTAGAGGCTGGTGGAGCTGGCCTTCAGCACTTGTTTGTTCATCAGCTTGATTCAAGGTTTTTCTTTTTTAAAAAAGCAAGCCATCCCTTCTTCCTAGTTGTGTCTAATGGACGAATAAGTGCCCATTTGCCTAATTTGTTTGCGTCAATTGGTTATATGACTGAGGGTCTTTTGCGGGAGGTTTCCTAAGGAAGTTGCCGAAACATTCAATTTCCTCGCTGTGCGGTTTTCCTTGGAACACCTATACAGTCTATCTAGAAGACAGATGACAAAAGTTCTTACTGAGACATTATTTCCTTTAGCGATGTAGAGGCAACCTTACCTCCCTTTTCTAGACAATAGTGCGTTAAAGCGAATTCAACGAATGCATATACAATCAGGCGCATACATTTTCTTTAAACTTCACACATCTATCTTGCGTGTCAGGGTGGCTCGTGCAAAAGGTACTTTTTTGCCATGGTGAGCAGAGTGTCGCTTGTGTCAGCAGCCAGAAACTATAGATCATTATTTGTGTATTTCCGCGATGGAGTGTTTTGTTGGGACATTCTTCAACGAACTCTCAAAAAAGGCATTGATATTACGCCCTATACTATCAGATTTGTGCCTACAATGGAAGCCTCTGAGGCGCCAGTTGACCTTTTTGTGCTTATGGGACCTGTAGCCTGTGGAAGAGCAGCATGACAGATCGCCACGCAGAGCTACCACATTCATCAAAGTCTCTGTTCAGAGAACAATGTGCTATGGTGCGGGGGGTACATGCTGGCAGGATCGACCTCCTGCCTGGTTACGTTTACTAAATGCATGTATATGTCTCCCGGAATTTTGATGCCTGGCTAAAGTGAGGGCTCGATGCTGGTGTAACAGTGTATTGATAGATTGCGGAATGCGACCTGGTTAAATTGCTTGAAATACTTTCATACATAACCACGTGTAATAAATACCATGTCAGAAGAAAAAAATCCTCCGTGGTGTAGTAGTAAGGTAATCTGTCTTTAGAGAGTGATGACCGAAGATCAAATCGCGAGTTGTTTTCGAAAGTGTTTTAATTGTTTGCTTATCATTTAATTATTTTTCAAGTGTAGTCGTGTTATTTTATATTGTTGCATGCTTTTGCCAGCCTGGTGATCCGTTCTTTTTTTTGCAAACGAGAGCCATCAACTATACAATAAACTCCGATATCAGAGCTCCGCGTGGTTTCATTCCGGACTTTCCTGTGCTGTACAGGAATTTCATGTAATACCCCACAATCCTGTTTCGCAGACCCCGTACAATAAACCTGTATACGATTCCTGCATGAATTTTATGCGGTATCTTTCAGTAGGATTGTTTCAGCAAAAAACTTCAGTTGTGAGTTAGTGCTTGTCTGCGTAGTCATTACGTTCTCTTGTTTCTTTTGCGTTTTAACATCATGGACATAGACTAACTAGCCTAACGATTTGTGCAGCCTGTATCAATCATCTTCTATTGCGCCAGCCTTATTTTGTCGTCTTTGTTCACCTGATCAAATTTTGTAGGCCTTTTCAAATATAACTGAAAGTATACCTCCTAATCAGTACATTAGGAAAAGTTTGTCTGGGTCGCTGTTGAGAAAAAAATGGGGAGGGAGAGAACATGGAAGAGGTCCGGCATTTCCACACAAATAAAGCAACATTCAGAAGTAAAAAAGTGGAAATGTAAGCATAAGAACATTCTGTGGTTTATGCAGGCAAACCTCGATACAACGAACTAAGTAAAATCTACCGTTTATACTGTTAAATTGAAATTTCGCAAGACATAAAATTGCCTCTTGGCACAGAGAGGACCCTTTCAAGATGTCATAGACTATCAACAAGTAAACCCTTAATTGTGGTCTAAGAGGACATTATGAGTGTGATGGGACGGTGGACCTGGATTGTTTTGGTTTCACCATTGTCATTTCTCTTTTGAACTGTGAACCGCGATCATGTCGCCAATTCGACAGCGTTGCCCGTGTAGCCATCTAAGAGCCAGGGAAATCAAGGACGGCAGCAGAAGGTGATTTCGGCATTCCTACCTCACTTTATTCATGTCAACAACAATGAAACAATTGCTACCATATCACTAGATGAACAAAAGCACGGTTCGCTGTGCAAATCATCACTTTGCCGTTGGCATGAGCATGCGTGTCACGTATCCGCTAGTATCTGAGTGGAAAATAATGTTGTCAGTCATACCTGCTACCGTTACAGCTCTTTAAACCAGCTTTATGGGAATAAATAAAGCAATAATTGAATGGCGGTTTCATTTCCGCACAGGAAGCACACCATACTTGGTACCAATTCTGGACGAAATTGCAACATATTGCTAGAGCTGCTTCTGGTCTTGCAGGGTGCATGTTTCATGGATGCTTGGGTTTAAAGTGACGTCCTTGAAGCTGGACTTCTTCCTGATTCATAGTCACTGCATTATCTTGATCACTGATAGAGGGTTTTATTAGGTGGTGCGAAAGGTGGATTGGGTACATCCATACTTAATCCAGAGATCAAAATGATATATGGTATTAGTGTCTGTCATTCTGGCAGGCTTTTCTCAATATAAATATTGGGCACAGGGTGTAGTTCGTGTTTGCATCAAAATTTGCATATTATATTGCAGACACCTTAAACTCAGCCTGCAGGTCAAGGAATCAATAAAGAAAGGTCCTGGAGCCTTGGCTAGAATTGAAGAAGGCCCACTCTTGGTGCCAGTTGTTGAAAGGTAAGTTCTCTTTTATGCTCCTTAGTAAAATGCTTTCCATATGTCTGCTATGAGTAATGGTAGAGGATGTAGGGTTCCAACAAATCTTCATTTCATGTTTTCTTCTTGGCAATATTGCGCAAGACATTACTACATCTGGACATGGCATTTGTTTATGGCTGCTGAGTAACTCGACTTCTATCACATGTTTTGATTCAACTGTCCAGTAATGGCCATGATGTCACATTTTGGTGGATGGGAGCTTACCTGAAGAATGAAAATATTATCATTGCTTCTTTGTTAGTTGAGACTTCAGCTGTCAATCTGGATTTGCCATTGTTGTGAATTAAAATTACAAGCTGCGACTGTGTTGCAATCTTTTTCACTTTGCGTGATGTACACTTGCCTTCATGGCTGTTGCAAATGAACAGATACAACCGAGAAAAGAAATTACATCATAATTTGCTTACGTGCCTTACGGGAATATTAGCATCGATTCAGGTATAGTATTGTCTTATACATACTTACAACGAAGAAAGCACGAAGCCAAAAAGTTGTCTTCTCCTTTAACACTGGAAACTTCTCTCTCATTTGAATCGTATACTTGTATGTGCGAAAACTTCCAAATATAGGTATATTTCAAAAAGCTTTCAGAGGATTCTTTTAAGTTACAGGGAACCTGCAGAACCTGTTAAAATGAACTCGTTAAAGTATTGTGCCGATAAGAATTTGTTTGAGAGCAATTTTTGGTTCTCCAGATTGAGCACAAATATCCACTTCGGTTTATTATGAACGTTCACTGCCAACGGCCAAGCTACTGCACAGTGCTGGAGCATCTGCGGAGCATTTCCGAAGAAAGTAAAAAAGTGAAAAAATAATAGGTTTTCGTTGTCGGTAATGCTCAGAGGTGCAGCATTACTATCAGAAATGTAGCATATGAAGGCAAAAATGTCGCTGCACTCCGTATATTAGCTGTCCCCTCTGGCTCCCTCATTAGGCTCATCTCACAAGCATAATTGGATATTAGCTACAGGCACAAGATAATCTCCTGGCTTCCCAAGATCCTTGCCCGCCTGTTTTAACACTCAATTTCCCACAAGCAGATTTTTTTGTTCGCTTATCGCTGCGAGCACAGCAACAATGCCTGTGGACAAAGTACCGACTGATGCTGGGAAAACTGCTTTGTTCTGGCTTTGGCGTTTACCTAGTGGTGGACTAGCTATGCTGGTCCATGACCTGACAGGGAGAAAGCAGAGTGTTAAGAACAAGCCAGTGGAGCCTGTACCAGATGGCAAAAAGCTTGAAACAGGTGCTGCTGCAGCAGAGGTGGAGAAGAAATGACGTGGAAAAAAGCAGCCAATGCCATTTCATTGTAGGGATCATGTCACTGCATCATGACAGGGCTGCAACTTACGAACTACTGCGACAGGGGACCATGCCTTTTGCTTTGGTATCACCTTGTGTGGCGCATTGTTTCGGTTTATGTACTCTGAATGTGCAATGCAAACATTACTGTAAATGGGCTAACCATTTAAAAAAGCAGCTTGAGCTTTTAAGAAGGCTTATTAACTGAAGTGTCCACTAGATAGTACTCGCAAAGGGCACAACTTGAATCTGGCTCAATTGGCAGTTTCTTCTACAGTCTGTGGCTGAGCGTTATGACTTCGTGCACTTTTTTGCACCTCCCCAGCTTGTTTTTACCGCACATAGTGCAACGGTGTGCAGATACACATTACGAAGTAGAAGCAGCACAGAACATTTGGTTGTCAGTAGAGGGTTAGGCATAGCAAGGTGCCAGAGGCTACGTCCTGCCGACATGACAGCGGACTTCATCTTAGTAGTACTTGCGAGCGGGCTAATTATCTACACGACTCCGATGACTTCTGGCGCTGCATGGTTATACACAAGCACAACACACACACAAGAGAATTAAACCAAGATGTTCACACCGACGATGCGCTCGCTACCAACTGCCTGTTATTTGTGGTACGAAGAAGAATGCATCACAAAAAACGTAGGGTTAGTATAAAAAGTGAACAAAAGATTCAGAAAAAATGCGAAATTGAGAAGGAAAAAAATTAAATGAAAATAAAACAAAAATAATTACAAATTGCGTCTAACTTCTTTTCACATTGTGTGTGTTTTGCTTGAATATACCCATGCAGCGCCGGTGGTCTTCGGAGACTTCCTCTTTCATTGAACCAGCAAACTAGTTTCATTCTGGATCCCTTTTCTCTCCTTGGAAGAGTGAAGGATCTCGGGAGTGTGGTGGAAGTTCTTTGAGTGAAACTTAATGCACGTGTTGGTGTCCCTTCTTGTTCTTCGCTATGGAAACCTCAAATTGAAAGTGTGGCTTTTTTTATTCGTCAGATAGCAGGGATGTTACTGCAATTCATTTTTTACCGGCAGTGTGAATGAAAAGATCTCAAAACCTTCAGTAACAGTTTTGCTCAGCAACACTGGGCATTTTCATGCTTTGAAAATGCTGGAGTTCTTGTAGTACAATCTCTCTTGCTTAGTTTGATGCTTACCTTGATTGTCCCCTTTAAAGGCTGTACTACTTAACTGCCTTGCACTTTGTCTCGAACATTATATCATCTATTTGGGTTGCATCTGGGATAACCAGAGCATAATAACCACACTAAATGAGCCATTAGCATGAAATACTTCTCTCCTGCACTTCTAATTTGTGTTAAATTTGGCTCCTTGGCTACAGAAGTATATACCTTTGCGAAAAGTCTAGAACCTGGGCATTAGCTTCTAAGCCATATTCTATTGCTGTTGTAGCACACAAGAGAGTTCTTCACTTATGTAGAGAGAAAATATAGTTTCTGTTAACCCTCCAATAAATTTGGAATGCTGGGAATGTATTATGACGTACTCATATTACATGATGCCAGATAGTAACCTCCCCTGGACTCTGAACTTTCGTTAGAGTGTATATTAATATATGCCATTTTGTAACAGTATAGCGGGCAGTATACTATGTTTTGCTCTCGTGCTCTAGGTATCAATGTTTCCTCATCAGACCCCACATACATTAAAATGCCAGCTTCTGTTTTGTACAATTTTCAAATAACACTTCACTTCTGCAGCCTAAGAGCTGCTGTAAATTGGAGAGTGTGCATTGTGATTCAACACATTTTTTAAGGTGTACATTCAGAAACTTTCTATGCTGGTTACTTTGTACGAGTCAGATTTCTACTCAAACCAATTCACTAAGAACCCAAGTTTCTTGAGCTTTACAGTGAGAATATTTTGTGACCCGTATATGCATTTTTCCACGCAATTATTTACCTGAAGATGTGTTTAAATTTGTTTTGGCAAGTTTCCAAAGACACAAAGGACCGTAGCATGGTGTATGATGAAAACTATGGCTGCAATATCTTTTGTTTACATCTTCGGATATCTAAACCGGAAGAATGTATTTGAAGTAAATATGACTGCTCAGGCTCTCACGCTCACGTCTGACGAGGACATAACACTGTTACTGCTGACATTTCATGGTCTGCCGGAGTATGCAAGTAATGAAACCAAGAAAGAGTGATTTTCAATGGCTTATACAATTGGTATAATACAAGGTGTTTCAGGTAAAATGAATCTGTATCTACAATAAGCTGAAGTGGTTTTAATATAGAAATGAAGTGAATGTTAGCAGAATAGGTAAATTGCTTTCGAGTTGTGCCTAGCCTCATTCCAAATTGATTTATTACCTTTGTAAATAGGAATTTAACTCAGCTGTGAATGTGAACATTGAGATGCACTATAAATGCTCCAAGCTATGTGCTTTTGTACTGTTGATTCACAAAAGTTAAAGCCAACTAAATTGAAAAAATACACATGACCGCGTAATTCATCTTACAGAAGGCACTGCAATTACAACACAGTCATACGCGACTTGTCAAAATGCTGGTAGCTTTAAGTAATCGGCGAACCCTACAACAGAGCTTCATATTTCTTATAGTTATTAATAAGTTCCAGTGGTTGCTGTTCTCAAAAGCAGCTGCATCACAATGCGGTGGCTGTCATGGAAGGTACTGTGTCAAATAGAAATATGGTGCGCCTTTCTATAATAAAAAAATATATGACAGATCTCACCTTCGAGTGTTTGTAATTCTTTCACCATACTGTAATTCGCAGCATAGTTTAAATAATATATTCTGCTTTATTTCTCGTACACATAGGCGATGGCTGCTTCATTGATCACGAAAAGTGGACATGGGTCAGTGCGGCAGCCACCGACGCGCGCTTCACAAGAGAAATAATAAGATATCTCTTAGACAATGCGACACTCAAGAACCGCAGTGTGATTGGACCCAGTCGAAAAATACTACAGAACTTTGTAAAAAATACGACAAAATATCCTGTAGTTCTGTCGTAACCATCACATTTTTCTGTAGTTCTGTAGTTTTTCTGTAGTATATTTCTGTTGTCTGTGGTTCTGTAGCACTTTTCTGTATGTAACTACAGAAATTTGTGATGTTACTACAGAATGTTCTGTTGTCACAACAGGTTTTCCGTCGAAACCCGCACAGAAATTCTGTCGTAACATCAGAAAATTTTCTGTAGTTTTTTCCGACTGGGGAAGGGCTGCCAGTATAAGATAAAAAGGGCGCCCAAGCAAAGCCAGCTTCGACGCCAGAAGAGCTGAGTGGAGTGCAAAGTGATTACCTTTCCTGCTTGCCGGAAAGCTCAAATGTTTAATTACTTGATACGTTTTGCAGAAGCTACTTATTTGTCCAACTCTGTCACAGCTGGCTACAGCATAATGGCCTGTGCTCATATGCCACTTTCCTGCAAAAAGTAACATGAATTAGAGTATGCTTCTAGAAACTTTTGCTGTCTAAACAATAAAGCCAGGTGAATGATGACTGTGATATAGTGCTTGATTTCCACACTCCAGATTTATTTTAGTTTAAAACAGTTTGATGTCGTCGTGTCCTAAGTGCTGAGCATTATTTACAACTGCGTGATGTTAGAACATCCCATTTTTCTGTGGCATAAGAGTACAAAATCGTTTTTATTGTGTCTGACCCTCTGCTGTGTACAGCTGAGCATATTATTGTCATTTATTTAGCACGCAGAATTTGAGACAATTTTATATCCAGTGCATCATTTTCAGTGCCTGGTGCATAACGCTTAAAATGTTTGAGTTAAAACTATCCTTATTAAAAGCACTCTATTTACACAATATTCAGTTGCGCATATGTCAGCATACTAAATTAGGTCTTGATGCGGCTAAATTACGCATATGAAATGTGCACAAAAGTGTTGTTTGTGCATGACAAGAAGTTCAGAGAGACCCTTGAAGACTACAAAAAGGTTCAGTGCAACACCTGGGTTGTGGCAGTGAAAATACTTTTTGCATTGCAACTTCTTGGTGATGTGAAGCAGCGAAGCCAGCATTGAGAAGATAAGACAGACTTGCTGCTTTGATAAATCTTTATTGTGGCTGACACAGTGACCTGACCCATCATGGGCACACAATACTTGGATCTGCCCCTCTCATAGCGCTTTGAGCGCTTTCACAAAGTTTTTATTTTTATATTTTCGTCACCATTTCCTACTCTTGGTTTCTTTTCATGTAAAAGAGGAACGATCAAGGTGTTTCAATAGCAAAATTAATTTGCTTGCAATTGTTTGACATGTATGTCCCTAAGTGTTCTTCTAGTTGCGTGCGAATATTCCTTGTCCTTAGAGGTAACATGCCTAAAATTAGCTTTCTATTTTGAATTCTTTATTTGTAAGGACATATGGTGAATATCTCCGAAATTACCCAATTGATAAACGTCCGGAGGGAAACCGCCTACCTGAAATCAGTCAACAAGCATTTAGCATCGATGCTCAGGGATGTGCAATAAAGAAAAAATAAGAATCCCATGGAAGCTTTGCAGTCCTAAGCAATAACACCACTACTTTTTTACACGCCTGTAAAAAAACAGTACTGCGATACATATTTTCAAAACATATTGATGCAAAAACAAGACTTATAACAAAAGGCAGCGCATCTTCCTAATTCAGCCTGCAATGGTGAACGTCAAAACAAAACGTGATAACCTGATTAAACTTTGGCATGCAGCAGACCTCAAGAAGCATTAGCAAATAGGGCGTGAAACATCTGGCCCATATACCAGTGACAGCTCTTAATATACAGCTCTGCATCATTACCCGTTTAGTTTTGTGATGGAATTACGCAGTCGTGCATGTCTTGTATGTCATGTCTGTCTCGTACACTTCGCGTAGGTTGTACAGCAACGTTGGGTGTACGTTCGCGTAGGTTGTACGTTCACATAGTTTATACGTTCACATAGGCGTACGGTCACGCAGGTGTACGGCCACGTAGGCCTACGACCGCGTAGGTATAGGCAACAATATTTGCGTACGGGTTGTTTCATACAAATCTTGTACATTTCTCCAATAGGGTGTGAAAGCAGGTACTTCAGCAGCAGCTAACAGAAGACAATTCAGAGCAGATTTGGGGCCATGTAGACACAAAGCAATATGGCTCTCAGTATCCAAGCAATGTTGACGATGGAAACGTCTGTCTGACATGTACAAGAGCTCTCGTAATACAGTATCGATATCCCCAACACACCGAGAACTGCATTAGATTGCACTCAACTTCCAAGCACATTTGGATCTCTTGTTGGTCAGTGATGTCGAACAGCAAACGAGAAAGTCAACCAAGAAAAACGTTCGGCATGCCTGCCGAGCACCCATTTCGAGCAGTGAAGCGATTGAATAGCTCAACCACCAAGCAAGTTGGCCATCCCTGTCGGGCAGCAATGCCAGAATAAGAAGCCATCAGATAGGCTGAAACAACAACAACCAGAATACGTAAAACGGTGTTCCAGTTACGTATATTTTCCCCATAAGACCCTTACAATTTAACGGGAACGTTTCCATATATACAGTTTACTTTTTCTGGAACACTGTCCCACATATATGAGCGAAATTTTTTAAATATTCTCTTTACTAACTTGGACTTTATATGAAGCCATATTAAGAGTGTACTAAATAATCCAATTCAAAAATTGAAACTAAAACTAAAAAAAGGAAGTTTTCATTTGTTTTCTTTATAGGATGGAACTTCCTTAGCTTGCCAGTGCCATGAGCAGATCGAAAATCCGGCGCTTTCACGAGCAACGCCAGCATACACTAAGAAAAAAAGGACTGAAAGGAGTAGTGAGATTAGTCCTTTTGGGGACCAAATGGTTTGCTACAACCTATAATCCTTTTGGGGACCAAAGGGGATAAACACTTAGTCTCCAAATGATGAACTGTAGGAGGAGGAACGGCTGCGCCTTGCAGATGCTCCCCAAGGGGCTAATATTTGATCCTCGAAAATGATCCTAAGGAAAGCACATGTGGCACCGTTCGCCTGAAGAAAAAAGGTCTCGGGTAAAAAGTAAAAGCTATAATGTAACGAAGCACCTTAAGAACATTAAAAAAGCCTAAAAAAATAAAATCAACTAAGAGAAAAAAAAACACCTGCAATAGAGCGCTTCTAACTCGGTACCTCATACTCTGTAGCATGCTACGCTAACCATTCGGCCACGCCGAGAGCTGGGACGTTGTCAAATTGTTTTGCATGTCATGTCATGACCGCGTTTATACGGTCGGGACTTCGTGTTTCGAAGTGTACGGCCCCCCCCCCCCCCTTTCTTTCCTGCCGCTCTAACAATTACAACTTCTTGATTATTGGAGCTTGCTGCCTGCTCTCACGACTTGCAGTTAATGTTCTGGATGTCTATGCGCACTATTTTGTGCAGTGGAATCGTTTTAACATGTGCAGTTTGATATCACTGGAAAATTTACCAGCGCCAGCTCTTCAGTGATGCTCTGCTACCATGGGCGTAATTTTCGCCCAACAAAGAGTTCTAGCACAAAATCTTCAAGAAAAAAGTGCGACCGAGGTTCAATACCGGCAAGCGCAGCAGCGACGATACTATTTTTCAGGCAACGAAATCTTATTTGTAGATAAACATTTCGGGAAGCGTTGCGATCACCCAGGGATCAGCTGGTTTATACGTAGAGCAAGAAGGGCGAGAAAGCTAAAAAAACACGCAAAATATGCTTTACAAGCGCTGTATGTCGTTTCGTTTTCTCTTATGGGGGGCTCATCGCTCGGTGAAGTACTCTTTTTCTCGTTTTATGTTTTTTCTTTCTGCTGTTTATACTGGGTTGCGGTGCCGGCTACTCTTGCTAATGTATATGCCCTGTTTGGAGTCTGCGAATGAGCCCGCATTGAATATTTTGGCAGTAATCATTTCGTTAGAGTGCCCTCACAATCAGCTGTGAAGTTTGTTATGAATGGTAGCCCGCATTATTCAATTCCAGTTTTAGTTGCACGTTAATCGTCAGTGTGTCATGATATAATAGAGGAGCGGCGATCGTGGTATCTCTCGAAACGCTCCCCCTCCAAAAAAAAAACTAACTATCGAAACATAGAAACTCTAGAAAAAAGGTACTGCCTTTGTTTTCTTACAGGTGCGCAACGAATTCGTAGCAAAAAGCGTTTACTTGAACCATATTTTTCATATGCGCATTATTTCTCGTCTCCCAGTTTCCGGATTTCCAACTGTTTGCAAAGCGATACTGGGACCAGTGCGGCCCCAGCGCACATAAAACACTTCTCCCAGTGCATCGCAGGTGCCAGCGACACACCCAGCGTCAAAAGCTAATTCCAGCAACATAGTATGCACGTTTTGTCCATCCAGCCAGAAACACATTCTCTGCACTTAAAACACGCGACGAGAGAGGCGGGAAGAAAGGCCAGAGATCAAGTGAACCGTTCGTCTTCTCGTTGCTCCTCTTTTTTGTCTTTTTGAGCCAAGACTAAACATTAACCCTCTACCTCTGCAGACGGCCCACTTCTCGTCACAGTTGCACCTCTCGCGGAGTAACGGCCTGATTTTAGGACCAAAGTGCACGTTACTCTCCATTTCAGGCGTTTTTTTTCTTTGAGTGTAAGGCTTCATGATAGTCGAAAAGAGTGAATCCAGTGTTTGCTTATGCCGCCGTGATATCGCACTAGATATACATTTACACAGATACAGATTAAGGGCACAGTTAAAGAAGGCAACCAATAAACAACATTGCACTTCAGCTCAGCGCTGTGCACAACAACGTCATGTTTATATTTTCGTTTCAGTTTTGACTTCGATTACTTGCTGGAATCGAAGGAAATCGTTCACAAAAAGTCTAAAGAATTTTGGCTGGAATTCTATTATACAAAATTGGATGCAATAACCTTTTGCTGCTATGGCCCTGATTTGCGATGGAGCTTTTGGATGATGCCAGTTGGAAACAACGCTTTATAGGCAATTGACTAGATTTATGCATTTTCCGGGTGCCTATGGATTTTCGCGCCATCTATAGTAAATAGAATCTTGCTGCTACTGCGATCATGCTCTTATGAAATACTTTTTCTTTTAATTTTTTCGATTTCAATTCTAGTGG